>NW_024402977.1:0-32082 GCF_007990345.1 Gossypium hirsutum | reverse complement strand
AAATGCCTGTTAAAGGAAAGGGTAAATATATTGGTGTTGGGCATTTATCTAATAGGGCTGATAAGGACACGCGCAGACAGGATTGCAAATGTCACGGATTTGGCCTAGGCTCTAGACGAATAAAGGAAAACTCAGAGTTTGACACAACTTGAAACACAAACAAATTCAAGTTAGATTAAGAATTAAAAAAAGGCAAAAATTAAAACAAGTAATAAAAGATAGAAAAAGAACTTCTTATCATTTAGCATCAGTTTCATAAACATTTTGAGTGTATTTATATTATATAAACTGATTTCCTGTAAAAAACCTCAAAGTAGTTTTTTACCCAGAAATTTTTCAAAAAATATATTTTTTTAGTGGGAAACATTTTCTAAACTATCTAAAATTTTACATATTGATTCTTGGTACTCTCTTAGAATATTAAAAATATTTTCCATAAAAAAAGTGATTGATAAAGAGAAAAAAAGAAAAATATGAAACAGAATGAAAATTTAAAAAATCCATGGGTTGAATTTTGTGCAAAAATTTCTAGTTTAGATCTACATTATTTGAGGAGGTTCCAGTTTAAATTTTTGTGATTTTTGGAAATCGGGAACACCTCAAGTGAAGTTTGCCAAGTTGCTCTACAATTTTCAGGTTTTCAAGTTTCAACGATTTTCATTGACTCTTAGCTTAGGTTTCCATTTATTTTTTTTCTTTTTATTGTTCATTTACATATTCTAGCACTTTATTATTCCTTGTGCTAGTAGGTTAAAGCACGTTGCACATTTCTTCCTTCGTGCAACACAATTCTTTGGTGCCTAGTTGATTTTGGACTCCTAGGGCCATTAGGTTTGATTTGCTAGTTCGATTCTCACACATTCTTATTGGTTGATTTAAACACTTTTAAAGACCCAGAAGATTAATTTTTACCTTATTGAGAATTTATATTGATTTCTAATAGCATAACGGTAAAGTATGTTATTCACAATGCGACATCTATCAAAGTAGATGTTAAGTAACGTTTGAAATCACGGAAGTAATCGCCAAGTTTTGAATCCACTAATTGGAGTAGACTGTTGACATTCTCACTAGCTGGGGATCTCTAAAGTGTACGTCTTTGAAGAGAAGTCATTGTAAGTATGTGGGGTAATCCACCAATTAGAGTTATATGCCTAGCGTAGACAGTTAGTTACACATTCCTTGCAGTGGAAATTCTCAAGTTAGAATAAGGGGGGAGAGTTGTCACACCCAAGTCTAGTGGACTCGATTAAAAGATATGTAGATGTGTGGATGTGAAGTTATCTGTTTGGCGTAGTCTTCCGCCCAGTTACAGTCTTTTGGCGAATAAGAGTTGGCATAGTGTACTAAGTCGTGTAAGTAATTAAAGATTCTATCTCAGATTCTTCTATTATTTAAGAAAAGAATATGACAAAGGAAGAGTAAGCCTGGTGAGATTTATCGCTAAGGGTGTAGTACCCAGTTACCTGAGCACTATGCTAAATGGGTTTTGTCATGTGATATGGTTTGGAGCCAACTGGATTGACTGGTCAATAACTTGTTACAGGATTCTCATTTATATTTATCTTGGACTCTATAGGCCATTAAAAAGGACAAATTTTGGATACAATTGACACTTTTCAACTTCCACTAAGGGGAAGTAGATATATATATTTGGTAAAAAGGGCTCGTCTAGGGGTTCTTCTTCCATCAATACCACTCTTTGATTCTTTTTCTTAAACTTAAATGATATCTCTTCCTCGTTAAGCTGGAAGCTAAAGTTCTTGATTTAATCAGTGGTTTGTTCTACCTCCTGGTAAGTCTGGTAGTTCTGCATGTTAAATATTTAAAGGAATAAGGATATTAAGAAGTTATGAACAGTAACTTATGAATAAAAGCTTTGCATAGGGGTTGTCTGTAATTGAGATTTTAGCAATTTGGTTATAAATGGGTTTTAATGATGGTTACATGTTTTAAGGAGTCATTGTTACTGCTAGTTTAATAAGGGTGTTCGAGTTTGGAGCTTCAAGCTACAGTTTAGGTGAGTATCAAGTGAGTCCCTATCTTGGCTTCTGTATGTGCACTGTTCAAGTAGAGATATACATTATGATAACTGGTAAGTGTGTGAAGCATAGTAAGCTATCGCATGTGCAATGATGATATGTGTGGAGTATTGTATGAATGGGAAATTGAGTGTTAAGTATGTAGGTACAGTCTGATATTAGTGTAAAGGCCCCAAATTCTCGAGTCAATGTTCAAGTGTTGACATGGGTTGGCGATGGATAAATTTATTTTGGGATTGGGTTTTGTTGGAATTAATTTGGGCGAATTTTGGACATTTTTATAAGAAATTAAGGATGTTGGGAAGCTTGTGTGAAGTAGGAAGAAGATGGATGGCTAATATGGTGATTTTACCATTTTTAAATAAAAGTCTTCCCTTAATTAATGGGAAAAGATGGTTTGGTGGATTGAGGTATGGAATAAAGTGGATTTGTCCCTATTTTTCCCTATATTATAATCACCCTATTATTTTTTTTCTCTTATATTTCTTCATTTTTTTCTTCTTTTTTCCATCTATTTTTCCTTAGCAAGTCATGTAGAGGGAGAGAGATTTGAGTGAGTTCTCACCATTTTTTTCATCCTCCAAATCTCAAAGAAGGTAAAGGTCTTAATCTAGTTTTTTTTTATGTTCCATGGAAGAAAAAGATGTCTATGTTTATCAAGGATGAATTAGGTGGAGGTTTTTGGGTGTTTGGAAGGGTTTGAGTTTGAAGAAGTCTCTAGCCATCTTCTCATATTTTATTTATTTAAAGTATCTATTTTTACATCCTCTTAACTCTTATTTTTATGGGAAATCTTATGTGTTACATGGTTATTAGTTAAAGAAGGTGGTGAATCTTCTAAAGCTAAAGGTAAAGGTAAAGTGGCGGAGACTAGGCCAGAACTTTTTTGCGTGTTCTTTCATCAAGGTGATACCTTCTAACTCTCTATCCTTCTTGATAAGTCATAAATATGGTTCTTGTGTGATAATGCATACATGTTATATGTCTTGGATGGAATTCATGTTTGGATGATTTAAAATGAAGCTAATACTTAGTTGTGAAATCTGCCAGAAACAATTATTACATAAACAATAAGTTTAAAAATCACCCATTAAATTTATGTAAAATAATTAAAAGTGATCTATACATCGTTGTAACCATGGAGCCAGCCTAGTTCTTCTAAAACAATAAAGATCAATTTTGATTTTTATTTTTAAAATTATATGAATCTTTGAGTGTTGAAAGGTCATGAAAATCTGGCAGCAGAATTTTTATAAAAACAGATTTAACAGTGACTTTGAAAAATCACCAAAATTTCACAAGATAAAATAGGAAGTGATCCTTATATCTTTATACCGTACATAAGTCTAGTTTTGTTTTAAATAAACATTTCTTGATTTAGAATTATATATTAAGAGTTATTAATTTTTTAATAGAAAAGGTCAGAATGTCAGGTAGCAGACAGTCACATCTCATTAGTTAATATTTTAGCTGGAGAGTATAAGACTCGAATGTCCGTGGTTGTATTTTTGTGATTATATGTTTGATTTTTTATTTGCGGTCAGCCTTCAGGCTCTAACCTAACTAGCGGCCATGAGTGGCACTCGGGATAACCCTATGGACACCCGGGATTATTTGACTAGCGGCCCATGAGTGGCGCGGGGACTATCAGGATACTCGATTATTTGAGTAGTTGTGCAATAACAAGTTTGACAAGTTTGATATGCAAGCGATTTGGTTATGTAGATTTAATGGACTCATGATTTAATATTCGATAGTCATGTCATGTTTCTATGTATTCATTTAATTTGCATACTTATATTTATGAATTGCTTGAAGTATGGTAGATTGTTGTTTGTACTACTGAGCCTGGTAAAGATCAGCCTTTGAATTTTGTCTTAATGTACAGATTTGTAGACTTTTGTTCATGCTTGAGGAACCATCATCGACGAGAGACTCCTAGTATCACGTATTCCTAAAGCCTTACTTGTATTTTTTTTGTAGTCCTATAACTCATTTATCATTTTTTTTATTTTGACAATTTTGATATACGATGATATTGGAGCTCCACATATTTTGTATAACTAATTTTATTATTATTTTCAGTATAACTATGTATAGTATTTTCTCTTATATAAATGTATTTCAATGTTTTAAATTATTTGAAAATTTTGTTTGGGTTACTCCGGTGACCTGATGTAGTGCCTTAGTATTCGAGTACTCCGTCATTCGGATTAGGGTGTTACAATGAGAGAGTACGAATCGGTCATGTGTGTGACCAATCTGGGTAAGTGATTTCTGGAGTAAACATCCATTTGTGATGTCTCTAGCTAGGACAGTTTATAATGCTAACCAAACTGACAAATCACGACACGATAATAAGTTCAACCATGGGTTGAGCCTGGTGGTGGGACGAAAACACTCATGGTTTGCCTCCAGTAAGATGTAGACTAGGCTGACAGATCACGACATGAGGATGTGTAATCCATGTGGCTGAGACCAATGACATGATATAATAGTAAGAATATTCATGGTGATGCCTTCCGGTAATATGTAAAATGGACTGACAGATCAGGACATAAAGATACATATAAGTCTATGTGGGTGAACCCATGGAACCTTCTGTGAAAGTCCATCGGTGATGATTCTGAAACATCTATGTGGCGTATCCTGTATGGACTTTTGTAGCAAATCCTATTACGTCTTATTGGCATATTCCGGTGATGTTTGTGTGGTAGAATCTGGTTATTCTCCTTTTATGGTAAGTTCTAGGTAAGTTCTGAGATTTTCTTTTGAAAGATAATTCTATGTTAAGAATCTGGTACGTCTGAAGTTAATTTGGCTTGATTAGTCTTGTGATGAAATCGAATGATTTTTCAGAGAAATTTTCTGAAAGAAAGTATGTATCTGTATTTTTAAAAAGGAATCCACCATAATAGTCTTCTAGTAAAGGATATAGGCTTATTCATATTATGTCAAGTATAAGTGTTCATTAGTTTGAGTTTGTCTACGCTACGTGGGTTGAAATCAGAGTTATTTGGTATCTAACATTCTTAATAGTATCATGTCTCGTTTTTGGGTTATTTGGAATCTAGGCCAATTGTCAATTGGGGCATTCTTGTGTTATGTACATAGACATTGGAATTCTTCTGAATGATATGCAATGTTTCTTCATTCAATATGAATGTGTTTCGTGTTTGATTCAAGGTATGACCTGTATGGCAATCTGTAGTTATCAACTCATAGGAAGCTGCCAAATGCAAGATCAGTTAGTAATATCCACCAAAGAATAGTACTTGTGAATGATCATCTGGGAAAATGTTAAGTGTTGTTTGAAGAGGAATCCATTGAAAGTAGGCTCTGAATAGATATTCTTCTGAGAAGCACCATGTTTGATTAAGAAGGAATCAGATTTATATCTACTGGTAAGATTTGAAATTAACGAAGGAATGCAGTGAGAGATGATACGTTAAATATGGAAACTGATGTATAGGAAAATATCGAAGATTATGAAGTACCTTCCAAGGACAGTGATATAATCCAAATGTTCGAGGGAGGAATTCAATTAGAAAGGCTCCAAAGTAATTCTATATTAAACTCACTAAGTTCTCTTGAACTTACAAGTGTTTGTTCATGTTTCAAGTGTTGCTGTATGAAAGAGTGCACCAAGAGGACAGCTAGGAATACGCCATAGAAGTGGCAAGCTGGATTATTATGCCACACATGGAACATCTTAGAAGTAAGGTGTATAGTAAAATATGCCTTAAAAGTTTGATTTTAACAAACCCTTTGAGTTGTAATGTTTTATGTTAATTTTAAGAGGTCTATTGTATTCATTGAGTGTTCTTCTTTATTTTTTTTCAAAAATATTTATTAAAATATATAAGTATGTACAAAAAGAATTATTCGCTAATTGTTTAAAATTTATTGCTAGTGTTTGTACGTCGTAACATTCGAATATTCAGACTCGGTGATTCGAGTAGGGGTAGAAGGTGTTACATTTCCAGTCCAGACATTCGCACATCTGGCGATGGTCATTCCCGACACCATATTTTCTAATACTACAGAAAATTGAGTTGTTACAAAAATTTTCTTCCTAATTGGACTTGATAAATGGTTATTATTTAGTCTTTCAATCAGTTTGCTCGTTTCTAATTATACTAAGGACATTTTTTAGATTATCTACTATATAAGTTCGTCTTTTTACATTACAATCAAACCACATAATATCACTTAGTATTAGTTAAACATTAGATAATTAGTGAGCTATACTTGTTTCCATTTTGTTTTACATGTAAAAACCATTAAGGACAATATACAAGAATATTAATGTAATTAATGGATATTTTAGTAAACCAATCTATTTGAAAAATAAAGTATACATTGACAAAAATACGACACTAAGGGTACTAAATCCCAACACTCAACGAAGTTGAAAAATTTTCTTTGGTTGCTTACAAAAATGAGAATTGTTACCAATGTCGAGAGATGTAGGAGAGGGATTGCAATAGATGATTCATGTCAAATTTGTGGTTTCAGGATTGTCCCTCTGCTAGGAAAATGCACTTCATGTGGTTCAGGATTGTCCCTCTGCTAGGAAAGTGTGGAATGTTTAAGAATGTTACTAATTCAGGTTCATTTTCTTTTCTTAGGATTTATTTGATTGGTGTATTACTAACTTTAAGGAGAATAGAAAGTTTTTGGTATGGCTGCTCCTTGAACACGTTCTTCACAATTTGTTGTTGAAAAATCCAAAAACAAGGAAACCTTGTAATTTTTCAAGATCAGCTTATCTCATCTAATGATGTTATTAGCCATAGTATTAGTGTAACACCTTATACCCGACCCGGTCACCAAGCCGAGTATCAGGATGTCACATCACTGTCACACATCACATGCAATCCAAATGGTCTCGTTATTAAGCAAACATCTTCCAATTTAGCTTTTGAATAATTACAAGTCACACATATTCCAATCATCATTAAAATATGCTCAACATTCACCAATCGAACTTAAAATAGAATTAAACATGCTTTTAGACCACCAACAAAAATTCAGAATTATTCACGTAGGTATCAATACTGAATCAAAGGTATCGATATTTCCTTTAAATGTATCAATACTGCTTGGAAAATCGATACTAAACAACATTATGTTTCTCGCTTAAATCAAAATCTCTAAATTTATCGGTACCTTTCATAAAGTATCGATTATTCTACCCCGAGTATCAATACTCGTGATATGATATCGATACCAAATTACGTATTGACTTCCTACACTTTCAAAATCATTGAAGGTATCGTTTTTTAAAACATGAATATCGATACTTCTACTCAAAACCACAAAAATTCAGCAATTTAAGGCATATAATCCATTCAAAATAATAACTATCAACATGCAACTTTTACCTTATCAAGTAATCACCAAAACAACCACATAATGGTTCAATCATCGAAACATGTCGAGTAGCAAATGATATAACAAGAACAATATCCATAAATCCTAAAAACAATAAGCTATAAAAGTAATCAAACATTATGGCAAAGTTCATGCAACAATTCTACCACATTATTCAATGTCCATTGATCATACATACAGTTCATGGCTCTTCAACATAGCAAATATTCAAACCAAAACAATACCAATGAAATAATTATAACATCACCAAAAGTGTTAGAAAACTAAACTTATAAAATATCATGAGGATCACAATAATAATCGATCAAAGTCTAACCACATTGCCTTATCCCCACAGTTCAAAAAAATAATATTAATACCACCTACCCAAATACTAAAACTTGACTTGGATCACTTCCTTGGTATCCTCGCACCGCTCACACTGCAAACGCTAAATATCTGCAATGGTTAGAAGGTGTGTGAGCTTAACAAGTTCAGTGAATGTCGGTAACAATATATCACACATCAGTTGAAAATGCATGCTATAACACATTCACAACCATATTCTAACAAGTCACAATAACATATTCACGCTTCATTAAATTATTAAACTAGACTACTCTTACGTATAACTACACTTACTTATATAAAATAATTCATTTTACAATAATTCATCAAGACTAACAATGTATGCATGCTTTATAATCACAAGTTTAGCTTAATATTCCATGCATTCATAAGTTTAATGAAATGACCCAAACCACAATTGCATACGCAATTTACTATGAGAACATACTAACACATTCATGAAACTTAAATCAACTCATTAGCATACTATTTACATGTTTAAGCATCCATCTCACATCATATTATCACAATAAATATATCACATTTAAATGATATTTGGCACTTGAGACTATGAAACATAAAAGTGGGCTATATAACCACACATCAGATACACGGATCTCCAACACACCAAATGATCATTGAGTCAAACATATCCAAAGTGAAGCTAAGCCAACACTCTCCACACACCAACAGTCCCGTTAATGGAGCTAGCTCATATTCCTTTATCTCTCAACTGTCCCAAGGCCTCAAGGCCTAAAAACAATACATATATGGTACTCACAATCTATGCCATACAACTAATCCAACAGTTTCAAGATATCACAAGGCCAAAATATCCACAATTACGCATTTTTATTACTGATTTAATGCACATCATCTCTGTTCATATTCATCAATTTACATCACAACTTGTACACAATGCATTCTTATCAGATTCACATTTACTTGCACTTTAAGTGCCACAATAATGCTCATTGAGCCATCACATATCTGACCACATATGTGTGCATAAAATCAATAATCATAATCACATACAAGTATTCCACACATCATATATCACATATGTGTGATTAAAATCAATACTCATATATCACATATCCGACCACATATGTGTGCATTAATGTCACATTCCATAATTTTAACATATGAACTTACCGAAATTTCGCTCGCTTTCGCTACATATTTGCATTATTAGCATACCATTATCACTGTCATTTGGCATGTATATCATGCCACAACACAGCACAGTTCACAATAGTCATCGCACATGTCTCATATCACAATATTGTATCATAATAATCAATCCATAATTATTCACATAATCACATAATTTGCCAAAATAAGGCAAAGGAAATAGAAAGCTTACACTCAAAAATTAGGATAGGGGTTTAGGTTATTCCTAAGCTCCCAATTAACACTATGAATCGTGTCTACAAGTAGCGATTTCAAACACTCACCAATCACGCATTCGCCTCATTGCCAAAAGCTTAAACTAGCTTTCATTGCTTTTCGTCTTGCTCATAGAAGGCTCCAACGTTCCGATGCTTCACACATAAGAACCACACAATATACACAATCAATAATTAGTCCAATAATGACTTCAAACAATCAAAACATAAGCCTAAACTAAATTCTCTTATAATTCAAACCTTTGACATAGCAACTTGAATTTCACTTCTCTTGATCTATACTTAATATTTTTTCCTAAAAATGATTCTGTTCATTTATTTATTCACCTACGACTGATTCTTAACCTTTAAACTACTCAAAACTACCCAATTCATGCTAATGAAATTTTTGACATGTTTTTGGCAATTTTCACGAGAATTCATTAAAACGTTGGAAATTTTCAATGAAAATTTAAAGTAAGTTTAGAAACCTTCTAATAATGTCAAAACTAATTGAAAAATACTTTGAAACCATGTTTTTATCCAAAATCCCAAATCTACCATTAACGACTCAATTTTTGACTTTTATTTAAAACCTGCAATTTAATGACTAAAACTCAATTTAAAGATCAAATAACATAAAAACCTAATAAGAAATAGAATCGTTACCTTAGTTGATGAAAAACTGAACATTTGATCAAAACTCAAAATTCAACAATGGAGAAATCTATGGTGTTCTTGATGTTTTTCTTGAAGTACTATGGAGATTTATGGCTTGGGGAATTATAGAAATCTAAAAATTAAGCTTGGGAATCAAATTGAATGAGATGAGCTTTGGAATGCAATGGATGGCAAAACAAAAATATGGAGAAAAGACTAATGTGGGTTTATAAAGATGAAGGAGGAAATAGGGTGAAAATTAAAATTTGGTTTAATTTTCTTTTAAAAACTCATAATTTTGACCCTTTACAAATCAATCCTTTTTTCAAAATTGAAAGTCTTTTGAACACTATTTTCAAAAAAAATTAATTTCCAAAATGTCATAGACAAAAACATTTCTGAATACCATGCTAACGAAATTCCCAAGCTCACTAGAGCTAAAATCCCCATTTTACCATCAAAACTTCTAGGCCCAATTTTTGGGTGTGAAAATTAGTTAAGCTCAAAATTGTAATGAAAATAAAGTCAGAATGTCATTGCTTCTAGGAAACAACAGCGGCAAATTACTTGAGAGCCCTCAAGTCTTGGTTGGATAAAGGTTAATGCGAACGGAGTAATTAATCTCAATTGTCAAATGGCATATGTTTCCTGTGTGTTTAGAGATGACAAAGGTGATTGGATCGTTAGTTACTATAGGAAATTTGAGGTTTGTTCGCCGATTAGGGCTGAGCTTTAGGCAATTCAAGATGGTTTGTGCATGGCTTGGGAGAAAGGGTTTAGACGAGTTATTCTAAGCGTGATAGTAGGTTGATTATGGACCGCAACTGTGTGTTGATACTCTTTGCTACGACCCTTTTATTCGATGACTTAAGGAGTTGTGAACTAAAGATTGGATGATTCAAATTAATCATATTTTTTTGTGAAACTAATTATATTGCTGATATGTTGACAAGGCTGGCTACTACAGAAAAATTCACGCTAAAAGAGCTGCAACGTCCTCCTTTAGGCATTCAATTGACACTCTTTATTGATAAGTCGAGAATGTCTAAGAATATATTGTGTGCAATGTAGTTTGATTGTTTAAGGCTTAGCCTCCTTTTATTTTACCCAAAAAAAAGACAAATTTAGTAAGAAAAAATAAAAAGAAACCAAATTAAGTATACTAGATTATGACACACTTATGATATGGGTGAAAAAAAATTATGTAACAAATATATTTGTTAAAAATTGATAGAGAAATCAAATGAGGCTTTTTTGGAAGGCGTAATGACTTATTTGGCCCTTCAACTTTATAAAAAAATCATTTTAGACCTTCATTTAATTTTCACCTCTTTTAGCCCTTAAGCTTGTGTTGTTTGTAAAATCACCCAAAAATGGATGAAAAAGTTAATGTTTGTTAACTTTGCTAATGTGGCATACATGTGGGTTACCACAATGATGTCACATCAAAAATTAATTTTTTTAATTTTAAAATTATAAAATTCATTAAAAACTATAATTTTTCATTTTTAATTTTTTTAAAATTGATTAATTGCTAGCGTGGATGCCACATCAATAAAGTTAGTAAAGTTAACAAACGTTAACTTTCCCATCCATTTTAGGGTGATTTGACAACAAAAAGTATAAGTTCAAGGACTAAAAGAGTTGAAAAGTTAAATAGAGAGCTAAAATGATTTTTTCTGTAAAATTGGATGGTCAAATAAGTCATTATACATGTAACGCCCAAAAAATCCCTTATATATTTATTTTTGTAGGTTTTTGACACAAATATATGTATGCTTCAGTGGTTATGTGTTCTGAGAGTGTCTAACAAGTCTTGGGTTCAAGCCTTGACTTGGGTAAAAATTTTAGTTTTAATTGAACAAAACCTCTATCTCTAACTAGTAGGGTTATAAATAAATGTTAGTGAAATATGTCAGAATGGGCCTGTTGGTTTGGTAGATAAGTAGAGTGGCAAAGTGCTGGTGGTCTTAAGTTTGAATACTGGTGTACGCTAGGGAGTGTTTTATTTTACTGCTAGTGTCGTGTGGGTGTTTTAGTCTAACCGAACTACTGAAGAGTTGGAGTGGAATTTGAATCTGGTGGTTGGGGAGGGGAGGACGGTTTTTAGGGAGTGGGTTGAGGGATTTGGGGAGAAAAGTAAGGAATGGGGGCGTTTGAGTTGGACTGGGATGCTGAGTGGTTGGAATGGATGTGGTTTAGTAGAGCAAATCAAGGAGCTTGGGGAGTTACCCCTTGATTCTTTATTTTTATTTTTTTCTCTCTGTCTCCACCTGCCGAATTTTCTCCCTCTCCACCTTTTCTTTTCCTTTTCTTTTGTTTTCAGTCGAAATCCCCCATTGCTGCCATTTTCTCCCTCCAATTCTCTTTTTATTTTGTTTTGTTTTGTTGCCAAAATTCAAGTGTTTCCCCTTATCTTTCGTTTCGGTCTATCTGGCTCCTCGAATTTTATTTCCATGTGATAACGATAAGTAGTGTTGTTGTGTTTCTTTTCAGTTTTGGTTTCAAAAGATTTTGATCCTGTTGTTTTTATATAGGGGACGATCATAAAGCGGTTTTTCTTCCCAACGAATTGATTAGTGCGAGTAGTCGGGGGTGATTGCGGTAAGTGAGTGCATTTGGCTTATTTTGGTATTGATTAAAATGTGTTTCAGTTGTTAAATTCGAGATTGGGTACGCTGTTTGTAGGTTGCAGAAGGTTAGGAAGTGCTTAAGCATCGAGAACAACTCAAGTGTGTAAACACAACTCTAAAAACAAAATTTGGTGAAAAGCCAAAAATGTGATTGTCGACGCCACACGAACATGTGGCCACCCGTGTGGTAGGCTGTATGATCAAACATGGGCGTGTGATCGACGAGGCTGGCCATGTGCGAATTATGGGCCAGGCCAATTTGGGTCGTGTAGGCCACACGGACGCGTGGGCCCCACATAGGTTAACCACGAGCATGTGGGAATATTGGACCAGACTGTGTAAACCAAACAGCGAAGGCCATTTTGGGCCGTATGGGCCACATGTGCGTGTGGGCCTACCTGAGCTTGCAACATGGCCCGTGGGTCCATTTTCACTGTTTGATTGCTAAGGTTACACGAGTCGCCCAAGTCGACTGTGAACCTACTGTAGGGTTGATAAGTTCACCTAGACCCCTAATTGACTGAAATGATTGAAAGACTGTTATATGCCTATATGAGATAGATATGTATGTTTGTATGTTCAGCATGCTAAATACCCTATACTGATTATTACATGATGCCATGACATGTCTTTATGATGCATTGCATTGGGTGGGGTTATTTTGATCAAAGGAAGTGTACTGAAAGGCTTGGGCCTGATTTACTGGTAGCTCAGCTTGCAAAATTACTGTCTAGTGCCGCGTTCGGTACTTTTTGGAGTGTAGGGATGGGTGGGTTGATTATATCCCCACATGGAGTTTAGGGTTGACAGAGATTGAGTGTAGAGGCTGGCTGGGTAGAACATATATACTGTATAATCTGTTACTGTACTGATTATTGTTACTGTAATGGGCCAAGGCCCAAACACATGATTGCTTGTGTGTTGAGATGGGCTAAAGCCCAAACTGGTATTGTCTCTGACACTGAAAAGGGCTTAGGCCCAGACTGTGATTTCTTTCTGTCTGTTTGCTTTATATGAGATTACACACTGAGTTTTCGTAAACTCACCCTTCTGATTTGATTGTATAGGTAATCCCCAGACATAGGCGGATCGGTGCGACGGAGGACTCAGCAGTGGCCACACGACCTATTTAATTCGACTTAGTACTTAATTATAATTATAATTTTATTTTGGGGTTATTTTACTGTAATAATGGCCTCTTTGGATTTTTATTTATAATTTGGGATTTATATCGTTTTGGTTCATAACTGTTAGTGATAGGAATAATCGAGCTTTCAAAATGAATCAAACATTTTAGCAAAATATACACAAATATGCAAACTGTCTTAAAAGCTTCCGCATAGATTAAACGTTTTAAGAATTTTTGACTGGTTAATTAACACGACTTTAGAATTAATAAGAAATTCTTAAAAGTTTCTAAGTGAAATTGTTTTAAGCAAAGTTACGGTTTTCCAACAAAACCTACGGTTTTCAAACACACTACCATGTAACATCGCCAGATTCAGCCATAACGTCCAGACTGGGTTTGGGGTGTTACAATACATTTTTCGAATGACAAAGTTAGATGTTTAAAATTCATTGTTTCACAGTTCAAACCTCATTCTAATAGAGTTTCTATTGATTTTGTATAAAAAAACTATAAAAAGACAAAAATGCCTTCATAATAATATAATCTATTTTGTATATAGAAAGGTATTTTAATAAGTTTTCAATTGAATTAGTACTTGATTGACTCGAGACACTAACTTAGCCATAAACTTAAATATGAGTATAGATTATGTCAAATGCAATTAAGGATAATTATTTCATTTACTATGAAAAAAGGTACCCACTAAAATTAAGGCAAATTTACCATTAAGTTTCAAAAGTATTTTTCAATTCAAAAACAATGGTAAATAGATGGCTTTTCAACACAAACTAACTTTTCAAACTAGTTTTTCAAGATAAACTAAAAAGCTAAATATCCTAACTTTACAATTTTCAATTGCCTATTTGGGTGTCAAATTACACTCACCCATATATTCAAATAATTAAATTTTACAAACAATTTATATTAATTACTTAAAAATTATTCAAAATTTATATTTCATATATCTTAATATTAACAATGAATTACTATAAATTATTTTATTTTTGTACTATGGTTTAAGTTGAATATTTGCTAATACAACAGGAACAACAACTACAACAACAAATATGCGTGAAAATAAAGATATTTATATTTGAGTAAATTATTTTTTTTATCTTTCAAAAATATTTATTTTTTTATGTTAGAGTTTGTTAAAACAATTAAGCAGTTGTGGTTGTTAGTAAGCTGTTAGAAACTGTTAGTAATAAGTTAGTAGCAGTTATCTACTGAGAGTTGTATAAATACATATATTAAGCTTCTAATGAAAACAAGGATAGATTCACACAAAATTCAGTATTAAGTTTGATTTCCTTTGTTGTGATTAGTTCTTTGTTAGTATTCCATCATGGTATCAGTCGCTAGGTTCATGGGGTGATTACCCTTGGTCTCTAACGTCGCCTGCTCTCATTTTATCCACCAATGAAGTCAAATTTGCACCATCTACCACTGGTCTTCATCCGCCCTCAAAGGTGTTGCTGACAGTGTTTTCTGCCACGTGGTCCAATCCTTTCCTCATCACAACATTGTGAAGCTGAAAGAAGAAATGTTCCTTCAATAGCAACATCAAATGAAATTGATCATTGAGCCGTATGACTTAACTGGTTTTACTCTTGGCACAGTCGCTGTTCCACCTCGATTTCTTCTTAATTCAGAAGGGAAGTTAGTTCCTAATCTTGATTTTACCTACTTTAAATAGCAAGATAAGCTACTTACTTCTTGGATTGTATCAATAATTAGTGGAGATCTACTCTCGTCTTTTATAGGTACATCGATAGAACACGAGGTCTGGAGTAAGGCCTCTTAATTGTTTGTTGTTGCCTCCCGTGCTTAGATCTCCAGAATCAAACATGAGTTGCATACTTTAAAAAAGGAAAATCTTACCATCACCGAATATCTGTCTAAGATTAAGCTTCTTTGTGATCTCCTTCTTGCTTCCGGCACCCACTGGCTGATAGTGAGCAAGTTAATGTGGTTATTGCCAGACTAACTATTGAATTTGACGCGGTTTTCATGATGGTCGTGTTTGCCCCGGAGCTAATGCGCCTTGATTAGTTGGTGGAAGTCCTTCTGGATTGTGAAAACGTCAAAAGAAACTTGCTCTTGACTGCCCGATTCAGGTCAAGATGGTGACCTCTGCCGATACGGATCATGCTTTTTCGATGGTGACGTCGTCTCTGAGGGGTGGCCACGCTGTCTCTGGTGGTCGGGGTTGGGTCAAAGAGGGCATGTTTAGGGTCAGATCTATGGTCCCATTGGTCACTTAGCCCAACAGTGTTACTACATGTAATAGTCCAGTTTCGACCCTAATCGAGAAAGTGGTTTCGGGACCACAAATCTAAGTCAAAAAATTTTAAACATTATTACCTGTGTTTATACTATGTGAATTTATATCCATAAAATTTTCGTGTTTTAATTTTGTCCTTTAAGAGTCGATTTAATAAAAAGGCTTAATCGCCTAAGATGAAAAAGTTGATAGTTAAATATGAAAGGGCCGAATTTTTGTTGACTTTATAGCATGAGGTATTTATGATGAAATTAGACCATTTAATTTATGCATGGGCACTTTTGGGCATCAGTTACTGGAAATGAATAATGATATGATAATTAAATAAAACAAAAGCATAAATTAAAGCCATTATCATCTTTGTTATCTGAATATATCAAAGAAAGAAAATGATCCACGGCTTTTTAGGTTTCAGCTACTATCAAGCTTAATTCAAGGTTCGTTTTTGCTCGGTTCTTAATAATTTTTACGTTTTTGAGATTATTGCCTTGAAATCTACAAAGCCATGTTGTAATTTTTGAATTTGATGAATATTTTGAGTTTTTCCATTGATGAGTTTATGAGTTTTACGATGTTAGTTGATGAATTATGGAAGATATGTTTTGAATTAATATATTTTGTATGGGAACTTTTGATGATTTTGAGTAATTAGGGCTAAATTGTAAAATAATAAATTGAGGGACTAAAATGTGAAATAAATGAAATTTATGGACTATTATGAGCATGAGTAACATTCGGCCTATGCATGATATGTGCAAATTTTGCATGTTTTGTGTTTTGTGCAATTTGGACTAAATTGTGAAAAGTGTTAAATGTCAGGGGCAAAATGGTAATTTGCCTATTTATATGTTTTTGGATTAAATTTAATGGGACTATGTTTGAATGGGTTTAATTTGAATATCTTTAGATCAAGAACTAAAGAAATCAGATTTGGATCGGGGGAAAACAAAAATAATCTAATAGTCGTTTATTTCCGTCCGTCGATATCTGAGGTAAGTTTATAAGCAAATAAACATTGTTAATTTTGAATCTATGTGAACTTTATATGCTGAATTGAATTTTATGAATATATATAAGTGTTGTTCGAATGTTTGTAAGCATTGGGAGCTATGTTTACGACATTGATTCGATCGAGTTACGATGTTCGAAAATCTCGTACGAACCTTAGGAATAAAAAGGATACATGTAACACCCCGAACCCGAGACCGACACCGGAGTCGGACACGAGATGTTAACAAACTTTAAAAAAAAAATTTCCAGACACTGCCCAGTCTGAGTACTAGTCGCTTCAAAAATCATATCTTGAGTTTCACAACTCAAAAATCAGTTTTGTGATTTTTCCCTGAAACTAGACACATGTCCCCACCTATGGATTTTTTTCTAGAATTTTTGGTCGGGCCAATTAGTACAGTTTATTAGTCAAAGTCTCCCATGTTACAGGGGTCGACTACACTGACCTTTTCCCATTACGACTGGGATATCTCTCTGCACAGAGCTTCAATACTGATGCCGTTTGTTTCTATGGAAACTAGACTCGGAGAGGAATCCATACATATATGGTATGACCCCTAATTATCTCTGGTCAATTTATAGTGAATTTCCAAAGGCGGAACAGTGAATCCAGAAACTGTTCTGGCCCTGTTCCACAAGAACCCGAATATCTCTTTCTGTACTGTTCCTATAATTGTTTCGTTACTTCCATATGAAAGTAGATTCATCAAGGTTCGATTACATAATTTATTCACTATTTAATTCCACTCCTTCGAATTCTTGTGATTTTTCCAATCCACACCACTGCTGCTATCAGCTTCTGTTTTCAAAGTGAACCTTACCTAATTTGGGGTTTCATGGACCAACTAGGGCCTTGTCATACATAAGCCCACATATGATCATACTTAGCCATTCTAGTGGCTGATCATTTGCTCAACACTTCCATTCCAACATAGTTACATCATGAAACCATCTATACATTCACAAATACGAATGGTCTAATGCCATACTCCACTTCTACAAGCCATTTTCGCATGGCTGTACACTTATACATTTCATAAAGTACTCGAAAGACAACAATGGGTAGTCCTATACATGCCATAACAAAATTCAACCAAAATAGTACCCAAAAGAGCCTTTGATAGTGTGGGCGACTTCGACTTCAAGATCCCGAGTCCGATAGCTGGAGAACCAAAAATCTATAAAACAGAGGAGCAATGTAACGAGTAAGCAATTTATGCTTAGTAAGTTTGAGCAAGGAATTCCAGCATGCACAAAGAATAGCACACATTTTGCTAAACGGAATATTTCATAATACGCAATTTACCGATATAAAACTTGCTTCACAACATTAACAACCCTTATGTACATACACAATAAACTAACTTGGCCGAAGGCCGGTAGCTCGTTTATTAACTGAGCGAACATTTATTTGTAAGGGCTCGATTAAATTCAACACATACGTAACATATCCCCATATTGGGATGTTTTTCGAGTAT
The DNA here is from genome assembly GCF_007990345.1 of Gossypium hirsutum. Classification (NCBI taxonomy): domain Eukaryota; kingdom Viridiplantae; phylum Streptophyta; class Magnoliopsida; order Malvales; family Malvaceae; genus Gossypium; species Gossypium hirsutum. Next base: position 13,733 of record NW_024402977.1, on the reverse strand, counting down.
TCGCTGGAATTTTACAGCAAGCTCATTCATTACCAAATCACGTACCTTCGGGATTTAACCGGATATAGCTCCTCGTTCAAATGCCTTCGGGACATAGCCCGGTTTTAGTAACTCACACAATGCCTTCGGGACATAACCCGGATTTAACAACTCGCACGAATGCCTTCGGGACTTAACCCGGATTTAATAACTCGCACGAATGCCTTCGGGACTTAACCCGGATTTAATAACTCGCACGAATGCCTTCGGGACTTAACCCGGATTTAGTATCTCGCACAAAGGCCTTCGGATCTTAATCCGGATATATTCACTTAGCACAAAGCCTTCGGAACTTAGCCCGGACAGCATTCAATTAATCATGCACATCTAACAATAATTCATGGTACATTCATATTTCATTTTCGTTTACAAAACTCAAACACAAGGCACATATTGTCCTTGCACATTCGGCTCAATAGCCACACATAGAGCATGATTTAATCACATCGAAATTTAAGCTCTCTTACTCAAGAACTTACCTCGGGTGTTGTCGAACGATTCCGCTAGCTATTCAACCACTTTTTCCTTCCCTTTATCGGTTTTATTTCCCCTTTGCTCTTGAGCTTAATCAAACAAATAAATTGATTTCATCATTTTAGGCATCAAAAGATGAACACAAGGCACTTAGCCCATATTTATACATTAGACATTAAAGTCTCATACATGCAAAAATCATGCATCAACACACATATTAGCTAATTTCTTGCCCTTGGCCGAATATGCATGTCCATTTTTGGGGTCGATTTCAACACTTAATACACACATGTACACACTAGTAAAGCATCCTCCCCCTTTTCATCAATTTAACACATGCATTGCTCATTAACATGCAAAGTTACATTCGGCCTTAGCACACATCTTGCTAGCCGATTCTTCTCCATTTAGCAACCAATGCACATATGTGCTCACACAACAAAAAAAATGCTAAAAAGGAGGTTCAAGAATCATCAAGCCATCATCACATGCATCATTAACAAGCTTCATATTTTGCATGCAATGGCATTAACACAACCTCCACCTAGGCCGAATCTTAACTCATCCTCATGCCTCATCACCACAACATCAAACATCAACCAAGAATGATTCATCCATGGTCAAGTGCCATTTCCATCACATAGCAAGATTTAGACCATGGGTTAGGTAGAACTCAAGCTAACAACTAAAACATGCATGCCTCTCATGGAACATCATCAAACATACCTTAGCCTAGCTACATGCATGGCCGAATCTCTTCACCTTTCTTCTTCTTTCCTCCTTAAAATTTTTGGCCAAGGATGAACCAAAGGATGAGAAAATTTTTCTTTGTTTTTCTTTCTAGTTTTTGGCAAGCATGAAGATGAGAAAAGGATGAACAAAATTCCCCCTTTCTCTTGTTTAGCTCACGGCAATGGGGGGACAAACACCACACACACATTTTTTTTTCTTTTGTTTTCCATTTCTTTATTACCCATACTCCTTATTTTATTCTTCCACTAACAAAACATGTTTCATGACATGTTTTGCCCATCCTTCCTTGTCATGGCCGGCCACTACTCATTAGGGGGGGGAATTTGACATGCAAGTCCCCCCCTTTGTCCACATGCACTAGTAGGTCCTCACACATTGACCTATCACATTTTAGAATTTTCTCACATAAGTCCTATTGACTAAATTCACATGAAATCAACCCAATTGAAGCTTGAAATTTTCACACATTCATAATTACATATTCTACACAATAAGTATCACATTCAAACATTTCGGTGACTCGGTTTAGCGGTCCCGAAACCACTTCCCGACTAGGGTCAACTTTGGGCTGTCACAACTCTCCCCCACTTAAGAAATTTTCGTCCCCGAAAATCTTACCGGTAAATAGGTTGGGTATCGTTCTTTCATCGAGCTCTCGGTCTCCCAAGTAGCTTCCTCGATCCCGAGTTTGAGCCATAACACCTTTACTAGCGGAACTCTTTTGTTTCGCAACTCCTTCACTTCACGAGCTAGGATACGCATCGGTTCTTCTTCATAGCTCATGTCGACTTGAATTTCAACCTCCGATGGGCTAATTATGTGCGATGGATCAGATCGATAGCGTCGAAGCATCGAAACATGAAAGACGTCATGAATCTTTTCAAGCTCCGGGGGCAAAATCAATCTATACGCAACCGGACCAACTCGTTCGAGATTTCGTACGGCCCAATGAATCTTGGGCTCAACTTGCCCTTACGGCCGAACCTGAGTATCTTTTTCCAAGGTGAAACCTTAAGGAACACTTTGTCTCCCACCTGATACTCGATGTCTTTTCGTTTCAAATCTGCGTACGATTTCTGACGATCCGTGGATACCTTCAGACTTTCACGGATTACCTTTACTTTCTGTTCAGCATCTCTAATCAAATCAACTCCGAAAATTTTGCTTTCACCGAGCTCGGTCCAAAACAATGGTGTACGGCATTTACGACCGTACAAAGCCTCATAAGGTGCCATCTTAATACTTGATTGAAAACTATTGTTGTAAGCGAATTCAATCAAAGGTAAATACCGTTCCCATGAACTACTGAACTCGAGGATGCAACATCTCAACATATCCTCAAGTATCTGAATTATCCGCTCGGATTGACCATCGGTTTGGGGGTGAAAAGCAGTGCAAAATGCAGCTTAGTACCCAGAGCTTCTTGCAATTTCTTCCAAAATCGTGAGGTGAATCTCGGATCTCTATCCGACACGATAGAAACAGGTACCCCGTATAATCTCACAATTTGATAAACGTACAATTCAGCTAGTTTATCCAATGAAAAATCCGTACGTACGGGGATGAAATGAGCCGACTTAGTCAGTCTATCAACAATAACCCATATCGCATCCTTCTTACTTGCTGACAAGGGCAGTCCGGACACAAAGTCCATTGTGACTCGATCCCATTTCCACTCGGGTATCATGATCGGCTGGAGTAATCCTGAAAGCACTTGATGTTCCGCTTTCACTTGTTGACATATTAAACATCTCGAAACAAAGTCGGAGATGTCCCGTTTCATACCATGCCACCAAAATTGACGTTTCAAATCGTTGTACATTTTCGTACTCCCGGGTGAATTGACATTCGGCACAATGGGCTTCGTTCAGAATCATCGAAATGAGTTCCGAATTCCTTGGAACACACAAACGATTTCTGATCCTCAAACAATCATCATCATCAATTTGAAACTCCGATTCCTCGTTCGGAAAACACTTAGCCCGTTTTGCAACCAATTCATCATCGACTTTCTGAGCTTCACGAATTTGGTGAGTCAATAATGGTTTAGCTTTTAATTCAGCTACTAACACACTGTCTGGTAGAACAGACAAATGCACGTTCATCGCTCGTAAAGCAAACAATGACTTCCGGCTTAAGGCGTCCGCAACCACGTTAGCCTTTCCCGGGTGGTAATCAATGACAAGCTCGTAATCTTTCAACAACTCAAGCCAACGTCTTTGTCGCAGATTCAAGTCTCGTTGAGTCATCAAATATTTGAGACTTTTGTGATCCGAAAATAATGGCACTTCTCACCAAACAGATAATGTCGCCATATTTTTAAAGCAAACACGATGGCAGCTAGTTCGAGATCATGGGTCGGATAATTCCTCTCGTGTGGCTTCAATTGTCTCGACGCATAGGCCACGACTCGACCTTCTTGCATCAATACGCAACCCAACCCAAGTAGGGATGCGTCACTATAAATGACAAACTCTTTACCTGATTCGGGTTGCACCAAAATTGGAGCTTCAGTCAAATGAGTTTTCAGTTGGTTGAAACTTTTCTGACATTTCTCCGTCCACTCGAACTTAACATCCTTTTGAAGTAGCTTCGTCATTGGTGTGGCTATCATCGAGAAACCTTTCACAAATCGTCGGTAATAACCGGCGAGCCCCAAAAAGCTCCGAACTTCAGTAATATTTCTCGGAGGTTTCCAGTCAAGTATGGCTGAAATTTTGTTCGGGTCAACTCGAATACCCGACGCGGATACCACATGACCCAAGAAGCTAACCTCTCTTAACCAGAACTCACACTTACTGAACTTAGCATATAACTGCTTATCCCGCAAAATTTGCAGCACTAGCCTCAGATGCCTAGCATGTTCGGTCTCATCTCTTGAATAGACCAAAATGTCATCAATGAACACAACTACGAACTGATCCAAATACGGTCTGAAGATCCGATTCATCAAATCCATAAATACCGCAGGGGCATTAGTGAGCCCAAACGGCATCACTAAGAATTCGTAGTGACCATATCTCGTTCTGAAGGCAGTTTTGGGAATATCTGGATCTCGAATTCGCAACTGATAATAGCCCGATCTCAAATCTATTTTTGAGAACACTGAGGCTCCCTTCAGTTGGTCGAACAAATCATCGATGCACGGCAACGGATATTTGTTCTTTATCGTCACTTTATTCAGCTGACGATAGTCAATGCACAACCTCATGGTTCCGTCCTTCTTTTTCACGAACAATACTGGTGCACCCCAAGGTGAGAAACTTGGTCGAGCGAAACCTCTATCCGTCAGTTCTTGCAACTGAGCTTTCAACTCCTTTAACTCAGTTGGTGCCATACGATACGGAGCTATCGAAATCGGCGTAGTCCCAGGTACAAGCTCAATACCAAACTCTACCTCCCGAACAGGTGGTAAACCCGGTAATTCTTCCGGAAAAACATCCGGGTATTCACAAACCACCGGCACAGATTCGGGTTTCTTTTCTAATTCTTTGTCATCAAGCACATATGCAAGGTATGCTTCGCACCCTTTTTTTACATATTTCTGTGCCAACATTGCTGATATTACAGCTGGCATCCCCTCCAAGTCCGCAGACTCAATTCGGACTACTTCGTTATTTGCGCACCTCAAATCAATAGTCTTGCTCTTGCAATTCACAATCGCATCATGCGCGGTCAACCAATCCAACCCAAGGATAACATCAAATTCATCAAACGGCAAAAGCATCAAGTCCGCTGGAAAACAGGAACCTCGAATTTCCAGGGGACATTTCTTACACACTTTGTCGACAAGCACGTAACGACCCAAGGGATTTGACACCCGAATTACGAACTCAGTAGACTCAATAGGTAAAGTCTTACTGGATGCTAAGGTTTCACATATGTAAGAATGAGTAGAACGGGGTCAATCAAAGCAATTACATTAGTATCAAAGAGGGTGAATGTACCGGTAATAACATCAGGCGAAGAAGCATCCTCGCGGGCACGTATAGCATAAGCTCTAGCAGGCGCACGGGCTTCGGATCTGGTTATATCATCTCTAGATCCTCTCTGACCACCACCAGCATTGCCCATATTTCCAGATGGTCTACCTCGAGCAGTGGTAGCACCCGGTCTCCCACTCTGATTTGCATTCTGTCCCGACAACCTCGGGCAATCTTTAATGAAGTGGTCCACTGATCCGCATTTGTAACAGAAGCGGTCAGGAAATCTACAACTCCCCGAATGCCATTTACCGCAATATCGGTATTTCGTCCTGTCTCGACGTTCATTCCCAACACTGGCGACCGAAGTGCCTCGTGTACCCACAGGGGGTCGATCACGATCTCGTCCAAAAAGGCCCGAAGTGCCTCTAAACTGGCCCGCATCATCTCGAAATCTCTTCGATGTCTGTTGAAGAGACCTCCCCGAGATGTTTTACGAAACTCTCCAGTTCCCTCATCAACTCTTTGCTTTTCTTTTCTAAGCTCTTCGGCTTTACAAGCTCGTTCAACAAGTACCACGAACTCTTGTATTTCAAGAACGCCAACGAACATTTTTATATCTTCATTCAGCCCATCCTCGAAGCGTTTACACATAACAGCTTCGGACGAAACACATTCCCGAGCGTATTTGCTAAGTCTAACAAATTTTCGCTCGTAATCAGTAACCGACATGGAGCCTTGCTTAAGCTCAAGAAATTCCTTCCGTTTTTGATCAACAAATCTCTGACTGATATACTTTTTCCGAAACTCAGTTTGGAAAAACTCCCAAGTTACTTGCTCTCGGGGCACAATAGAAGTCAGAGTACTCCACCAATAGTAGGCAGAATCACGTAGCAAGGAGATAGCACACTTTAGGCATTCATCGGGTGTACAAGATAGCTCATCGAGTACCCGGATAGTGTTGTCCAGCCAAAATTCAGCTTGCTCGGCATCATCGCTATCCATAGCCTTAAATTCAGTAGCCCCATGTTTTCGGATTCTGTCAACTGGGGCTTATGTGACCTTATTTGGTCCGTTACCGGCGGTATTGTAGGTGCGGGGGTAGTATTTGTTCGGGAATGGAGGTTGTGGAACAGCCATATTAGTTCGAATGTATTGGTTAAACCAATCATTCATCACGCTATAGAATGCTTGTCTAGCTTCATCATTCTGATTACTAGCATTAGGTTGAGAGTTTGCCGGCACTGTCCCTTGTGCGGGAGCAGGCGCTACACTCTCAAGATCATCAGCTACCTCTCGGTCACGATCGGGATCCATTACTATAAATAAACACATTTACAATTGTCGGAAATCACCACACTATCAAGTAATCACATAAAATGGCATGTATAGCTAGACCCAAAACATTACGGTAGTCCTAGAATCGACTAAACCGTAGCTCTGATACCAATAAAATGTAACACCCCGAACCCGAGACCGACACCGGAGTCGGACACGAGATGTTAACAAACTTTGAAAAATTTTTCCAGACACTGCCCAGTCTGAGTACTAGTCGCTTCAAAAATCATATCTTGAGTTTCACAACTCAAAAATCAGTTTTGTGATTTTTCCCTGAAACTAGACTCATGTCCCCACCTATGGATTTTTTTTTAGAATTTTTGGTCGGGCCAACTAGTACAGTTTATTAGTCAAAGTCTCCCATGTTACAGGGGTCGACTACACTGACCTTTTCCCATTACGACTGGGATATCTCTCTGCACAGAGCTTCAATACGATGCCGTTGTTTCTATGGAAACTAGACTCAGAGAGGAATCCATACATATATGGTATGACCCCTAATTATCTCTGGTCAATTTATAGTGAATTTCCAAAGGCGGAACAGTGAATCCAGAAACTGTTCTGGCCCTGTTCCACAAGAACCCGAATATCTCTTTCTGTACTGTTCCTATAATTGTTTCGTTACTTCCATATGAAAGTAGATTCATCAAGGTTCGATTACATAATTTATTCACTATTTAATTCCACTCCTACGAATTCTTGTGATTTTTCCAATCCACACCACTGCTGCTATCAGCTTCTGTTTTCAAAGTGAACCTTACCTAATTTGGGGTTTCATGGACCAACTAGGGCCTTGTCATACATAAGCCCACATATGATCATACTTAGCCATTCTAGTGGCTGATCATTTGCTCAACACTTCCATTCCAACATAGTTACATCATGAAACCATCTATACATTCATAAATACGAATGGTCTAATGCCATACTCCACTTCTACAAGCCATCTTCGCATGGCTGTACACTTATACATTTCATAAAGTACTCGAAAGACAACAATGGGTAGTCCTATACATGCCATAACAAAATTCAACCAAATAGTACCCAAAAGAGCCTTTGATAGTGTGGGCGACTTCGACTTCAAGATCCCGAGTCCGATAGCTGGAGAACCAAAAATCTATAAAACAGAGGAGCAATGTAACGAGTAAGCAATTTATGCTTAGTAAGTTTGAGCAAGGAATTCCAGCATGCACAAAGAATAGCACACATTTAGCTAAACGGAATATTTCATAATACGCAATTTACCGATATCAAACTTGCTTCACAACATTAACAACCTTATGTACATACACAATAAACTAACTTGGCCGAAGGCCGGTAGCTCGTTTATCAACTGAGCGAACATTTATTTGTAAGGGCTCGATTAAATTCAACACATACGTAACATATCCCCATATTGGGATGTTTTTCGAGTATTCGCTGGAATTTTACAGCAAGCTCATTCATTACCAAATCACGTACCTTCGGGATTTAACCGGATATAGCTCCTCGTTCAAATGCCTTCGGGACATAGCCCGGTTTTAGTAACTCACACAATGCCTTCGGGACATAACCCGGATTTAACAACTCGCACGAATGCCTTCGGGACTTAACCCGGATTTAATAACTCGCACGAATGCCTTCGGGACTTAACCCGGATTTAATAACTCGCACGAATGCCTTCGGGACTTAACCCGGATTTAGTATCTCGTACAAAGGCCTTCGGATCTTAATCCGGATATATTCACTTAGCACAAAGCCTTCGGGACTTAGCCCGGACAGCATTCAATTAATCATGCACATCTAACAATAATTCATAGCACATTCATATTTCATTTTCGTTTACGAAACTCAAACACAAGGCACATATTGTCCTTGCACATTCGGCTCAATAGCCACACATAGAGCATGATTTAATCACATCGAAATTTAAGCTCTCTTACTCAAGAACTTACCTCGGGTGTTGTCGAACGATTCCGCTAGCTATTCAACCACTTTTTCCTTCCCTTTATCGGTTTTATTTCCCCTTTGCTCTTGAGCTTAATCAAACAAATAAATTGATTTCATCATTTTAGGCATCAAAAGATGAACACAAGGCACTTAGCCCATATTTATACATTAGACATTAAAGTCTCATACATGCAAAAATCATGCATCAACACCACATATTAGCTAATTTCTTGCCCTTGACCGAATATGCATGTCCATTTTTGGGGTCGATTTCAACACTTAATACACACATGTACACACTAGTAAAGCATCCTCCCCTTTTCATCAATTTAACACATGCATTGCTCATTAACATGCAAAGTTACATTCGGCCTTAGCACACATCTTGCTAGCCGATTCTTCTCCATTTAGCAACCAATGCACATATGTGCTCACACAACAAAAATGCTAAAAAGGAGGTTCAAGAATCATCAAGCCATCATCACATGCATCATTAACAAGCTTCATATTTTGCATGCAATGGCATTAACACAACCTCCACCTAGGCCGAATCTTAACTCATCCTCATGCCTCATCACCACAACATCAAACATCAACCAAGAATGATTCATCCATGGTCAAGTGCCATTTCCATCACATAGCAAGATTTAGACCATGGGTTAGGTAGAACTCAAGCTAACAACTAAAACATGCATGCCTCTCATGGAACATCATCAAACATACCTTAGCCTAGCTACATGCATGGCCGAATCTCTTCACCTTTCTTCTTCTTTCCTCCTTAAAATTTTTGGCCAAGGATGAACCAAAGGATGAGAAAATTTTTCTTTGTTTTTCTTTCTAGTTTTTGGCAAGCATGAAGATGAGAAAAGGATGAACAAAATTCCCCCTTTCTCTTGTTTAGCTCACGGCAATGGGGGGACAAACACCACACACACATTTTTTTTCTTTTGTTTTCCATTTCTTTATTACCCATACTCCTTATTTTATTCTTCCACTAACAAAACATGTTTCATGACATGTTTTGCCCATCCTTCCTTGTCATGGCCGGCCACTACTCATTAGGGGGGGGGAATTTGACATGCAAGTCCCCCCTTTGTCCACATGCACTAGTAGGTCCTCACACATTGACCTATCACATTTTAGAATTTTCTCACATAAGTCCTATTGACTAAATTCACATGAAATCAACCAAATTGAAGCTTGAAATTTTCACACATTCATAATTACATATTCTACACAATAAGTATCACATTCAAACATTTCGGTGACTCGGTTTAGCGGTCCCGAAAAAAAAAAAAAAAAAAAAAAAAAAAAAAAAAAAAAAAAAAAAGGGTCCCGAAACCACTTCCCACTAGGTATCATATTTGGGTGTCATTTCAAGTCAATTTCACAATTTCACCAAGTTACACTATTTCTTCTATCTCTTTAGTAAATGAGATTCATACCAATACTATTTGATCGGTCATAATCAACAATCAATTTATTAAATATATTAAATTCCAATTCATCATATTCAATTTATCTTTTCTGATAAAAACAACAATCGATAAGGTGTTAGGGACTATTTCACAATTTCCTATTATTCGCGATTATCCTCCGATTGGTTTAAATCTCGACCATGCAAGAGGATCAAACAAGCTTGAAGTAAAACAATGGTTTCTCAAGTTTTCTTTTGTGTTTTCGGTTGAAGATGAAAGAAATAAAATGGATGATTTTTTTTATATATATCATATTATTATTATTAAAGTTTTACTATTTTAATAAAGGAAATCAATCCAATCGTCCACTACCTTTCAAAAGTGATTAATTTCCACTTTAAAATTTGGTTAATTTACCATCTAAGACTTTCAACTAATAAAATTCTATAACAATTAAAATTTACCACCTTTACAGTTTAGTTCTTGTACCAAAATTAGTCACTAATTCGACAAAATTACCTAGCTAAAATTAAATTCACCTACATAAAAACTCTATAAACATTTAATAAAAATATTTATGAGTTCGATTTACAAAACCAAGGTCTTGATAACTAACTTTCAGACACCACTAACTTTAGGGTCTTTACACTTGTACGTTAATTAATTATCAAATTGAAAAAACTAAAGGACCACACTCTAATTAAACTTCATAATAACCTCGTAAATATTAAATAATAATATTTACAGACTCGATTATTGGTAAATGAGATTTCGAAACCACTATTTTCGACACCATTGAAAAGTAGGTTGTTACAACTCTCCCTCCTTAGGAAATTTCATCCTTGAAACTTTTTTACCTAAAAAAGATTTGGGTATTGTGATTTCATTGATTCTTCGTTTCTCACGTAGCTGCTTCAATACCATGTCAGTGTCACAACACTTTCACCAATGGTACTCGTTTAGTCCGTACTTCTTTCACTTCTTAAGCTAAGATTTTCATTGGTTCTTCACTATCGTCAAATCGGGCTACACTCTATTTCATCTAGACAAATCATGTGGGAGTGATCAAAACGGTAATGACATAGCATTGATACATGGAAAACATCATTAATCTTTTTCAAGTTTTGATGGCAGTGCTAGTCGATATCCTCTAATATCTAAATCATTTGTTCTAATTGTCTATTAGTCTGATGAAGAAACACTATATTAAAGGTCTATTAACTTCTCAAGTGAGTACTCGGTTTAGATAGAAAGATAGTGTGCTAACTTGATCCAACTGTCAATTATAACTCAGATTGCATATTCCTTTTTCGGCAACAACAGTTAATCTGATATGAAACACTTATTAGTTTGTTGCCATTTCATTCCTAAATCATTACAAATTATAGCTACCTGGATGGAACTTGATGCTTGACTTTAGCTTGCTGACATATCATACATTTTTTCACATATCCAAAAATCTTTCTTTTCATACTTCTCACCAGTACAATTGTTTCTCTTGCAAGGTTTGTAGTATTCTTCTCAGATATTGATCATGTTCATTTTTTATTTCTCAAGAAATTTTAGAATATCATCAAACAACACAACTATAAGCCAACCCCAGTACGGTTGAAAAATTATGTTCACCTAATCCATAAAAACCGTTGAGCGTTAATAATACCTAATGACGTCATCAGAAACTTGTAGAGTCCATAACAGGTTTGAAAAGCAATTTTTACTACATCCAATTCCTTAAATCTGACTAACAATAATCCGATTGAAGACCAATCTTAAAAAACACGATTGTTCTTTTATGCTGATCAACAAGTTGTCAATACAGAGTAACTATACTTGTTTTTATGGTCACTCAATTTAATTGTCGTGAGTTAATGCACAATTTTCGGATTTTGTCTTATTTTACACAAACAACACTGGAATACACAAGTGATATACTCGATCATATAAATCCTCAATTTAACAATTCTTGTAGCAGTGCCTTCAATCCTTTCAATTCTGTCGATTTCATTCTATACAGTGCAATAGGTATTGAAGCAACACCCGATGGTATTTTAATAACAAATTCAACCTCTCTCTTAGGTGGTAAATACCAATTCTTCAGGAAATATATTAGTGAAGTCATTAACTATTGGAACTTGTTCTATCATTGATCCTGACATTCAAGTGTCTAAGATATAAATTAGATATGTTTCATAACCCTTTTTGATAAATTCTAGAGGAGATATCGCTAATATGATATTGGTAGAATAATCAGGTCTGTCCGCTTTAACATTAATCAAATCACCATTCTGGCATCTCAGTACAACTCGTTTCTATCTACAATTGACAACGACATCATGCAGAGTTAACCAATCTTTACCGAGAATAACATCAAATTTATTAATGGCATTAACATCAGATTGGTAGGAAAATCACAACCCCAAATTCTCAATGGACAACTTTTATATACTTTGCTAACAAAGACACATTGACTTATCGGGTTTGACACTTTAATATCAAATTCAGTCAAATCTATTGGCATATTTCTTTAATTACTAATACAGTGTAAACATATAAATGAACTAACCTTGATTCAATCAGAGAATATATAATGACATGGAGAAAAGAAAATGTACCAGTAATCATGTTAGGGACTATAGCTCCTTTCTGATTAGTTACATAAGCTCTGGCTGCACAAGAGTTTTAGATCTTACAACTGTATCCTGATTCCTTCGTGGTAACTCCAACATTACTGTTAGATCCAAAATTTTACCTCTTGTGAAGTCGTCAACTGTTTTGTAGTTGATTTGTAACCCTTAACCTGTATCTGTTGCTGGAATAGGGTTGCGAGTATTATCGTACATCATAACTTCAAAATTTTGTTTACAAAAATTATATAAATCATGGTATAATCAATCAACACATGCATAACATCCCTTAATCGAGCCCTCGAGGCTCTAACACAGCTTAGAAATGATTTGGGAATAAATTGGAATCACATAAAATTTCATAGAAAAATATATAATATTTCAAACTGCAAGGGTCACACAGCCATGTTGCATGGCCATGTGTTATACACGGCTGAGGCACACGCTCGTGTCTTAAGTGTGTCGACAAGAAATAGGTCAAATTCAAGCCATTTCTTTCACCCTAAACATACCCATACATTCAAGCCATTTACACCTATACAAAATGTGTTCAAAATGCAGTTAAAACAAGCATAATAAAACTAGATCAATATGGCATATTTGCATAACTAATATGCCTACAGGCACTCAATGCAAGATCAATACCTAACATGTTATTCTCTTCATCATACTCATATAATTCATAATTCTAAAATACTATAATGATTATTAGAACTTCCACAAATATCCATTTAGTACTCAAATGCACCTATTAGCCTTCACACTCATCAACAGTCACCAAAAGTAACAAGATTACATCAACTAAAATGACATATACATGCCAAACTCATCACTAACATAAAACCATAAGTCCTCATATACATGCCATTATAACCTTGCCACGTATCAAAACTACCGATATAATCGCTGACAGTGTGATAGATCTCTGACGAGCTTCCAAACCGGTCAAGCTCTTATAATCTGTAAAGTAAGGGATAAACAACTACGTAAGCAATGAATGCTTAGTAAGCTCGTACAAACTTTAAACATAATATTCCAATTCATAATAAACTTTATATGATAAATATAAAGCTATACCAATGCCTCAAGATTTATCAACTATATAACCACCAACTCATAATGAGCAAGTCTATCAACATCATATGTATTTTTATTCCTGACATAATAGGATTTTTAAACATTTTACACCATCATTAACCTTTTCATAAACTATGAATAACTTTACTATTAACTTA
>NW_024402976.1:7500-32153 GCF_007990345.1 Gossypium hirsutum | reverse complement strand
CTTCATCTACTGTCTTTTTCCTGAAGAGGCACGTATCATCCAAGGAAACCGCTGTGTCACCTTCAACTTTATCATTAAGGAAATCATCACCACAATGTGATCACTTATTCAACTGTGCAAGACTCTCTATCCTCATCACAAGTCTTTATCCTACAAAAGAAAAACATGGAATAAAAATTTATTAATGGGAAAAAAATTAGAAGATAGTTAGAGTATTGAAAAAAAAAAAACTATTTTTAACACTCTGATCTATTGGTTTTGGAAGAGGCACATATCAAGCAAAAAAAATACTTTCAGTAATGACTGAAAACTTAAGCGTTCTTAGAATTGACTAAAGGTGTGTGTAGAGAAAAGAACCTAACACAACAAATAACAAAATAAAAGGTAGAACTGGAGATGATCATCTAGAAAGGATTCTCGATACCTTTCCTTTGGTGCTCCTCTTTCGCACTCTTGTCTCTTGATCAGCAAACGAGACTCTTTAGAACATAAATATAGTAAAATGAGTAAGCTTATCCATATCGAAGTTTATTGAATAGTAAAATTCAAATGGTAACAAGCTATTTACTCAACCTTCATCTAGGTCATGTACCCTTTCAGACACCATCCAACATGTTATTGAAGTAGACGTGCAGGAGTCTTTTCTAAATAAAGACTTCAAAGAAAATCCATGCCGACACTTCAACTTCCAAGTTGGTTATCCAGTAGAATTGTAGATAATAAACATAAATTGCATTCATTAAAGCTGACATTAAGGAATATGGAGAGAAAAGACTTACTTTTAATTCAGGGATGCGATAGAGATGAATTGAAAAAGAAGCAAGAAGGTTGGGCTGAGAGGTCAGAGCTGAGAGACTGCAGGGTTTTACCATCTTTTGGGGGGTAAATTATTTATTTTTACCGAAGCTTTCATTAAAAAAAACTCCTTTTGCTCTCTCTCCAACTATCTATCTGGATCCGTAGATGTTCAGTCCCAAGCCCAAAAAACGCAAACACTTAAGGCCTTTTAGGCCCACCGTTAGGCCTTTCATTTATATTCAGTTTTTCTGTTCTCCGAAAACAAAGTTCCTTGAAAAATATATTTATGGGAGAGTTTACTTTAAATTTTTTAATTTAATAAACTATTAGTTTCGTAACTTAAGGTACCCTAAGTTAATAAAAAAATTTCAGCTTTCAACCTTCTATCTGCTCCATATAGTTATAATGCCTAAAAACTTACGTTTTCGTGTTTATATTCATTCAATATGAATTTGACGCAGCAGAGCTTATATCATAGAAGCATCAAGCATGTTTGTCTAAAACGTTTCATTTAATATTATATTGCTTTGTCGCGCTTCTGTTTTATCTGGATGGTCTTTCCTTTTCAATCATTAATACCCAGACTGGGTAGTGATGAAATGACAAACTGAATATCAATGAATGAATATTCTGATCCTAGCTGGCTACAAATGCAACAATTCCACATCCAAAAACAACAAACAAAAACTTCGGAATATAGTTACAAATGCTGAAAACCTGAAACCCATCAATCATGACACTAGGGAATAATCCTCTACACTAAATGCAAATAGTTTCAGTCACATTCTGCTTGTATAGAAAAAAAGAAAAGAGGTAAATACGATCAATTTTATTAGCAAGAAAAGAAATAAGTACCGTGTCATAGAAGAAACAAATGAAATTATATTGAATCATCCACCTCGGAGTATCCATCTCTCAACAATCATACATATCTTGTACTATTCTTTTTATATGAAAAGGACATACTGTATTTGCCACAAAAGGTGGGGAAATGGGGAAACGGAAACACAAACAAAACAATATTATAAAAAAGAATTAACACAAAATCCCCTCAACTTGTGCATATATTCTGACCAATTTGATGAATATTAATCTACACTAACCCGGGTGATTCCAAATTTCCACGCACATTAGCTGGATGAAGATTTTTAATGTACATACATCAGAACAAAAGAAGAGTGTACTTCACTCTTCACATACGTACCTCACAGCCTTTGAAGCGAGAGCTAGCATCATGTGCACTCTTAACAGCTGACTTAATGATCATCAAACCAAAGCAGGCAACAGCAGCAGCTAAGCGAATTATAGCTGCTGGACAGTCGTGTTTTCATTCAACTCCAATGCCTAGTTTGTCAAACGACGAATTTCTTTAGCTATATAATCAACGATTTGAACTCAGAAAAGCTCCTCTGAATTGAACTTATTCCATGCTTCCTATTTACCATAGAGAACAAAATAGAATGAGACCGAAAGCAAGATGGAAGAAATGCGGTAGTAGGGCATTGATATAGTGATACACAAACAGCAATTTCCCATCTAAGAAAAAGTGAAATAAATATAGAAATGGGTACAATTGAGGCTCTAATAGTAAATAGCACATCAACCATAAAGAACTTGAGGCAAAACATTTATAAAGTACCTTGAGCAAGTCAAACACCTTCTCTGCAACATATTTCTGCTGAAGATTGGCACCTTTTTGCTGGACTTTATAGGATGGATGCAAAGAGTTGCCTTTCTGTAAACCTTTTTAACTGCGGCAGCGGTGATTAAATCTGTCAAAGAAACAGGCTGCCAGCCACATTCAGGCCAAAGAACTAATCACAAAAGAACAGGTTCACAAGACGAATTAGTTAAAACAATAACATACATTCCCTGAACTTTTTAAAAGATCCCACCACCATACATTTTCAAATTAAAGCACTGCCCACATCACAATAATTTAGAAGTTGGAGCACAATTAAAGCTTAAGATGAATGGACAAATAGGCAAATAAATGCAAGAAATAAATCTCATTCTCAAGCAATTCAATTGCTACAAACACTAAACATATCCTCAAAATAATTATTTGCATGTCCAAGAACTTGTGAATTCAAATTGTTATGCAACTGCTAGCAAGACGAGAAGAAAATGAAAGAACTAAAGATGGTATGCTGGAATCCACATTGCCTTCTAAATACTATACATGTATAGTCTGCATTATTATCCGAAAAGACCATCAATTGTGAGATGAAAGATTTAACAAGATGTTTATCCAACTTCTAGGATACCAAAATCTAACCAAAAGGTAAGCAGCACTATGAATAGTTTTGCAAAGGATGCCCATGCATTCTGCAAGTTTGAGTATTAGATGCTCAAAACAAGTTTGAGATCCACCTACACTAAATCTTCTAAAGGGGTTTGAGAAAGTTTAATGCTCAAAAGAGAGTTGCATGCCAGGCACAAGAATAGTTTCTTGACTAGAAGACGAACTGCAAAGTAGACAGTAGCATCATGAAGGGAAGCTTCGAAGCATACTCTTATGCTTCAGTACCTAATTCTAACATCCACACTAAATCAGACAGTAAAGATAACAAAATTCATCTGGAACTTGAATTGCCAGTCCATCTCCTTTCAGTTTGAGTTCTACTTAAAATCAGCATCACATGTACAGTGTATCCATTTAATTAACACAGTACACAGTAAGTAAAGTTGCAGCTTAAAAAGTAGGTCATCAGGGAGGCTTAGAGTTCGACCACAAGTTCTTTCTATGTTTGATTATCTTACTCAGTCTTCCTCAACACATATATCATAATTTGCTTTTAAGTCATCCACCACATGCACAAAGATCTCAAAGTAAAATTAACTGATATTAAGCAATAAAATGAGAACAACCAACCAAGCACGCTATAAATAAAAAATAAGCACAGCAAATCAATAGTTTGTTCCTACATAAAATATTATGCAAGAAAGCACAAACAAGATGAATGGTAGTAATAACACACATATTGCAGAGTTGACAGCAGAGCACGCAAATTTCCCTCTTTCCAGCAGCCCATCTTTTGATTTCAACATCTAGTGTTTCAGCAATTCTCTGAAATACCAACACAGATCAATATTAGACAGTGATTAATAAAGGACCTTACTAGGAAAATGCACACACAAATATAAACCCACTCATTTAAACATAACATATTAAAGCAGCGTAATGCTTCCAGACAGTAACTATTTCTTTCAACACATTATGAGCAATAACACTTTCAATCACTTAAGCCAACCAAACCCAAATTAACATATCATTTGAGTGCAATGCTTGTTGGGCAGTCAGCACAATTTTATGTTCATATAAGATATTAAATCCCCAGCCTAACTCATCTCACTGACGATACCAGAATTACAAAGTTGAGACAAAAAGTATTGATGAAGTTTTATACATTAGTATTAGTAAAAAACTGAGTAAACTATTCCAGAGTCAATTATACAAGTTAACTTTAACACTAACTGAACATCTAGAGTAAAGCACAAGCAACCTCAGACCTAAACAACACTTGCAACTCATAAATGTTATGCCATCATGCAATGTGTGTATGATAAAAGGCTAGGCCAAAGCAAGAGTCCTTTACTGTTGGATTTCAATTAAAAAAAAAAAAACCTAAACCACTTACATGTCTCTCAGCTTGTTCCCTTTGAACTTGAAGGTCACGCTGATTTTTCTCAGCCAATGCTTTCGCCTGGAATTCAAACTCATGGTAAACCAAGGCCAGCAAGCAGTAGAAAATGTAAAGGAGAGAAAAGATAAATTAAACATGTAACATGGAGCAATGGAGCACATACCGCACGCTCCTGAGTTCTTTGGTGGCGTTCCAACCTGGCTCTTCTCCTTTCTTCAGTTTCACCATCAACCTCTTGGAACACTCCAGAAGAAGATGCAGCAGCTTTAGCAGCAAGCAGCTTAGTCAAATGCAACTATGGAGAAGACCATATATTACAAATTGCAAAGATCATTATATCTATAATTCACAAGTACCTCCAAAAATAGAACTGAGGTCATCAACAATGTTTGCAGTTGAAGAAGCTTTCCTCATGCTAGATGATACTTCAGGCCCTCCCTTGTTTTGTCCATCAAACAGGGGATCCTGCATGAGCAACAGCTCAGGTTAGAAATCAGACAATCTGACACTATAGCATGAATCAGAAGATGAACACAGCATGGCAGCCTTAGATTCTCACTGATGAGTTAGCTCTTGGCCTTGGTGCACTGCTTGCTCGAGAACCCATAAAGAATGATTCAAGATCATCGTCATTCTTTTGCTGGCTCGCCCTTGCAGAAGCAGCTGCTCTTTCTCGAGCCTCAGCAGCAGCCCTCTCGGCAGCAGCTCTTTCAGCTCTAAGCCTTGCTTCAGCTTCAGCTTTTGTTGCAGCAGTCCTCTCTCTTGCTTCTGCAGCAGCTCGTTCTGCTCTTTCTCTTGCCTCAGCTGCTGCCTTTCGCGGGCTTCAGCCTGTGCTCTCTGCACTGCAGCCCTTTCTGCACGTTCTCGGGCTTCAGTGGCTGCCTTTTCAACAGCTGCCCTTTCAGCTCTTGCACGAGCTTCAGCTGCTGCTCTTTCCCGTGCTTCTCTAGTAGCCCTTTCAACAGCTTGTCTGGCCCTTTCCCTTTCCCTCTCCATCTTCCTAATTCGCTCCCTCTCTTTCTCAAGCCTTCTTTGTTCTCTCTCCTTCTCCTCCCTTTCCCTCTCTACTTCACGCCTCCTTTGCTCTCTCTCTTCCTCTTCTCTTTCCCTTTGTTGCCTCTCACGCTCCAGCCTCTCTTGCTTTTCTCTAACTTCTCTATTCAAAGCATCTTGCATAGCTCTCTCATCTCTATCCATATGACCAGCTTCTTTATTTCTAGCAGCCTTCAGATTCTCTCTCTCCCTCATTTCCTTAGCATGCCTAAATTTAGCCTCAGCCCTATCCATTGCCTCTTTCATGGCTGCAGCAGAAGCAGCAGCAGCAGAACTGGTCTCAAAATCATCACTGGGAAAACCTTCAGCCCGTTCAAAGTTATTCTGGGCCTTACCCATTGCAAAATCTTCAAGTTCATCAATTTGAGAGGTAACAGAGCTACTTGCTGCAGCATAAGCTGATTGAGAGCTCTGTGAGTACTGAGTTGAATTTGGGAAAGAAGAAAACTCATTGACCTTTTTTGCATTAGTGGAAGAAAATGAGCCTGGCATTGGCTTTGAACCCGTGGTGGCCTTGGAGGTGGTGGTCTTGAAGGGGTGGGGCACTAGTAGGTTGTGTAAAGAGGGGAATCTCTGATACAGTGAGCCACACATCATCAAATGTGTCGAAGTTCTCAGATCTTGGAGTTGAATTTACCTGGGAACTAGTATCATTAGAACCAACATTCGAGTAAGCAGGAGGGCTAGTAGCTCGACCAACAGAGCTATGAAAATTAGTTGGCATACTGGGCATGTCAAACACAGGTTCATGAGATCCTGGAAACTCCTCCATAGAAGGCATCTTCTTCTTTGTATAGCTCCCCAAATCTTCATCGTTTGGCTCTTTACTAGCAGCAGATTGTGGTCCACTTGCAGTTCTTAAAGGGCTCCTATCCTTCCCCCTCTTATTGACCTCGGATGACATTGGAGGTACATATTTTTCAATACCATCAAGAGGATCTATATCATCAAACACTCCCCCACTACCAGATGAACTCTCCACTCTTGACTTCCCAGACCCGTTAGGTTTACTTATTACTTCTGAGGGGTCCATAAACAACCCTGAGGATGCATCTGCAGGGTCTGATGTTGATCCTAAGACAACAAAAGGGTCTTCCATCAAATTGGACCCAGTCTTACTTGAATTTGAAGGTGGATTCTGGGACTGACCAGCATCTGAAGTTGATCTGTCCAAAGGATGTAGCATGATATCAGCTAACTTTTGCATGGTAAAGCCAAGTACCATAAGAAGAAGAGACTAATAAGAATGCATTGGACAAATATAGAACTGTAAAGAAAGAAACATGATCTCAAGCTTCAAACAAAGTGTTTAGAGTCCAAATGTACCATAAACATATCTAGCCCAGAACCACAAGTGTAAGGACAATAAGGTTTGTATCTTTGGTCTCTTTACCTCTTCCAAGTCTGGATACAGATAAAATATTTACAAGTAAAAACACCATGAATGACAATATTGATATGTACTGAAGTTTATAGGAAAAGATATGGCCATGTTTCTAACTACGGTGTTCAAATCCAAGAGAGAGAGAGAGGTTATCATACCCATAAGCCAATCTCAGAGTTTCTAGCAGTACATATTGTCCTAGCTTATTTACAACAACATTCAATAACCAAAAGAAGGTTACCTAACCATTGAATTGAATCTAGGAATTTTTCCACTTTAAAAGAGAAAATAGAAATAAACAGAGGATGACAAGCATTCCTCAACCAACAAAAGATATTCGCAGAGGTAGATGACCAAACGAGGATTAATAGAGCTACATTGCATTCATGTTATACCTCTCATAAGATGTCATATTCATGCAAGTATGAACCTGGTATCACACACTGAAACAACTCAAGTTGCTTCAAAAAAAAAAAAATCTTTGAATCTGATTAGTTACAATACATCAGGAAAGTATGAATATGCATTGATCACTTTTTATATGTTAATTGCCAATATCAAGACTCAGGTATTAGTAAGCATCACAATTGACTAGACTCAGTCATCCAAAGAAGCTATGGGTCGTTGACTTTTATATGTTAATTGCCCTCTTGACTCTGTCTACAACATTAGCATATAGGAATTGAAGGATTGCATATATATTCATTTCACAGCTGATACCCAGTAAGGAGGGTACAGCTTTTCTTTGGTGGAAATGGCTGAGAGTGATGAGCTCAACATATCCCATTACATATGCATGTTTAATGTAATGTAATTTGAAATCCAAAACAGCTTTTGGCTAGCCCTCCTCATCCTAGATGTAGATTTCTACGGTGGATGAAAGTGATGAGTGAGAGTGATGAGCTCAATATGCCCTATTCAATATGCATGTTCAATGTAAGCAATTTGGAATCCCAAAACAGCTTTTGGCTAGCCCTCCTCATCCTAGATGAAGATTTCTACAGTAGTTGCTACTCCAAATGTAATGCTCCCTTGAATATGCAACTGAACCAAAGTACATATCTTCCCCAGCTGAGAAAAATCCACATATTATTTCTTTGTATTCATTACATATTCACAGTGTAGCAACATTTTACAGCAACGCAAATTCCATGAGATCAACATTTACATCAGATAATTCAGTCTTGATCAACGCCAGCAGTGTTGGTTACATGGAACTAAATAATTCAGGGAAAAGCTAAAGCTATGCAGTTTAGAAGCCAGACAAATAAGAGACATTAATTGATAAATAAACCTAGAATCTCCAGCTCGTCTAAGTCAATATTGAGAGAAAATAGCCTTCTTCAGTCATTCTACAGAAAATCCACTACTAGATCACAGGAAAGTATCTAGTATAGAACATATTTTAAACAAACGATTGACTAGCCAACTCGTTTAAGTCAATATTTGCAAAAAAAGTTCCCTTCTTTAGTCAATTATCAAACACCACACAACTTAATCACACCAACGTGCAATTTATTAACTTGCCAATATTTAGAACACATCAAAACAGTAAACATAACCTCGATTGAAGTTTAAGTAACAGAAAACAAGCACTAATCCTAACCAACTGAAACTAAAAAAATTCTTTAATTGTACATGCCCATTTCATTAATACATTGCCCCCTATGTATGCCAAAACTAAGCTGCCAAAACGGCAACCAAATCTCAGAACCTCAGAAGCATTTGTGTGTCAATACCTTTCTATATGAAAAACCAGCACAAATACCAAAATTAAGCTGTCCGCCAAAGAATGCAAGTACAACACCACAGCAAAAACAAAGTGTTGTAATGTTCATTCATTTCTAAATGAGACTTAAAAACCGGAAATACCTCGCGGGTGTAGGAGAGCTACTCCGGCCAAAACCAGAAAGCAAATCATCAAACAGAGGCGCATCTTTCTCCGATTTCACTCTCTCACTCTTAACCTTCATCTCCGGTTCTTTCCCCCCGAGATTCCCAAGCAGGTCATCAAACGGAGAGTTGTTTGGCGACTTATTCTTGGACGAGGCGGAGACCCCGAGATCGAGAATACGTCATCGTACTTAGCGGCCGATGTCGTCGAAGAGCTCTTGATCCCAGGCAATCCATCGAAAATATCGTCATCGTAAACAGGCTTGTCATAAACCGGCGGCTTCGGGTCCTTAAAAAAGGAATCATAATCAAAAGACGAGGTTTGCGCGGTTGTGGCTCGAGACTCGGATGAGTACTTCGGGGGTCCACCGTAGACGTCGTCAAACACAAGTCCGCCGTCGCGATCTTGATCATCGAAAATGGAATTGGATGACGATTTAACGTTGGCGGATGAAGATCGGGTAAAATCAGATCGGTACCCGTAATTCGGACCCGAAGAAGAGTTTCGAGGAGGTGCCATAGGGCTGCTTTACCTTGGGGTTTGATCCCAAAATCTTTCGCAAATAAACCTGGTAAATCATCCATTTTCAATCCGGATTCTTGGATCCGACCAGCCGCTTATTTCCAATTTTCGTCGCTGGTTTTGCCAAATCGATTTCGCCCTTAAAAATATTTCTGAAAAAGTTCAGATCTGAGGAGACATAAAGGAAAAATAAAAGTAACAAGACACAAACAAGTGAAGGTTAAGGAGTCAATTCTCAAATAATTTTTAGCAAAAATACAGAGAATAATACACAATTATTATTATTCGGGACTTTGAAACAAGAAAAATAGAGAGCTTAAAGGAAGGAATACAAGAAATTGTGTTTTCGGCTACTTTTAGCTTCGTTTTTTTATGTTTTATTTTATTTTGCACTTTCCTTCCCTTCGTCTTCCCACTCTGTCTCTGCCCGATTCCCAGACCGGTTCGTGCTTTTGCAAATTTTCTTTTATTTTGGCTTTACCTTAGAAGCCTTGAAAGTTCGGATATTTCTATAAGAACCCACAAAAGTTTAAACATTCGTGATTTTACCCCTTTAAAATTCGCAAATCTCAGACATCGCTTGATTTTCATAAAAGAACCTTCCACCTAAATTCCAAATTTTCAGAAATAAAATTTGATCAAAAATTTTAGGTGATTACTGATAACCTTTAGTTACATCAAATATATAGACTTTTATAGTTCAAATAAAATATAACAAGTTGTGTTTGTTTCACTGAAAAAAGTTACTTGGAAATGATTTTTTGGAGACGGATTATTTTCTAAAAATGTTAATTTTGCAGTGTTTTAATGATTTTCAGTTGTTTAAAAAATTTTCCTAAAATCATTTTTTTAAATTTATTGTTAATGAAATAAACACAACATAAATTATGTTTGTTTCAAAATATTACAGAAGTCATTTTTCCTTTCAGAACCAATTTTTATTTTATAATAAGATGATAATTTATAATTTAAAAATATTTTATATAAATTTAATAATAATTAATACCTATTTAAAATTTAATTTAAATTACATATGTTATACATACGTGGGAGGATAATGAAACATTAGAACTAAAATTGATAAATAAAATAAACATGATTTTAGAAAAAATACATATTTATATTATTAAAGTATTCATATTTTATTTATATATAGTAATAAATATTTATTATTGAAATATTAATGTAAATTTTTCAAGAATATTACTTAAATTTTAAAATTATTATTAATGTTAAAATTTATTGTTACAATAAAATTGTAATATTAAAAATTATTAGAAGACTTAATATGTCATTCGGTATTGAGTTTGACATTTTTTAATATGATATTTGTGTTTTTTTTAATGCGGTACTTGTATTTGGCAACAATGATACATTTTGATACCAAAAGATAATAATATTAATTTTTTTAGTTTTTAATTCAGATTTTAAGATTGATTTTATGAAAAATAATTGATAATATTATTAGATTTTAAATTTCATGATTTTATTAATAGAATAAATTTGTGTTAATTATGAATTTATTTAATTTGTATTTAACTTGGTTGTGACTTTTTTTCTAGTTTTAGGGTTGATTTAATGAATGTTAATTGCTAATATAATTTAATGATAATTTTCATCAAATCGACCCTCAAACTCAAATAATATATAATTTTCACTAAATACATGTACCGCATTAGATAAAAAACACAAGTATCACATTAAAAAAATGTCAAATTTAAGTGTCAAATAATGTATCAAGCCTTGTTAAAATAATAATAATAATAATAACAGAATACATTAATTATATTAATAATTATTATATTTAAAAATAAATATGTATGTTTAATAATATAAAAATTATAATATTTGATATTAATATTTAAATATTTTAAAATAAAAATTCATTTCAAAAATAATAATATTTAACTTTATTTAAGTAAATTTTTATCTTTTTTTTTTTAAAATAAATTATGTTTTTCAAAAGTGAAAATCTATCAAATTATTTTTCCTAAACAAACATATAAAAATATTAAATTATTAACCTTTCCTGCAATCTTTAATCATTTCTCTGTAACTAGATACAAGGCAGCACAATCCCTTTCCTTTATGGAGGTGAATTGGTGAAATCATCAATTTATTAATATAATCCATTCAATTAAATAAATTATCAAATATTAAATATTAAATATTTAGTTCAACCTCTCGATTCAATCTATCTGTATTAGTTCTTAGATCTTTTTTCCGACCAATACTTCGACCAGTTCTCTATCCAATTAGTTTAACTAGTTAATATAATATGGTTTAAATAACTTTAGAGAATAATGATCATCTATTGATATACGAAACCTTAAAATTTTTCAATTAAATTTAAACCTGAATAAAATTAAATCTCATATAAGTAACAAATTCTCTCAATATTTATTCGAAATCAAGACCTGAGACCTTAAAACATTTTATTACTCAAAACAACAAGATTTGTAGTAGCATAATCACCTAGTACAAGACAAAGGCAGTGAGCTGGAAAGCGGCAGCTCAAGGAGTTTATTAAAGTAAACTGTGATGGGGCAGTAAATAGTGCAAAAAGAATGGGAGAAGTTGGCATAGTGATCCCCCATGAACATTGCAAAAGCTCCCCCCAACCCCACCAATCTGTGTTTTTTTCTGAATCATATTCAAATGCAGCAGTCCAAGCATTAAAATCGGCACATGAATTAGGCCCCAGCATCTAGTTTTAGAGTGTCATAAATGATGGGGCTACATCTGTCTTCTATTTGACCCTTTGTTCATCAAGCTCCACAGGTTATGCAAATTTGTGCTAAGACTGTATAATGAAGAAAACATTAAGCATACCCAAAGCAAAGCAAGGACTTGTATTTTGGCTTTAACGAATTGTTCGTTTTGGCTCCACAAACGCGCTAATTCTGTTTGGTTTGATGGAAAATTGAGGAACATATCTACTTTTTTGACCTTTTCCTTTTTTGATTTACATCTTTTTTCCTGGGAATAGGATTCCAGTTTTGTTCCTAATTTAATCTCTCTCGTCAAATGATCCCAAAGTTACTTCCGATTATTCTGCATCAAACTTGTCAATCGGGTGAACTTTTCTTCATTCATGCGGTAATTATTTATGAAAAAAATTAGGGAAAAAAATGATTACCGGAAGGATATGGTTTCCATTCGAGCAATGACGGAACCTAATAGAGGCTAGGGGATCATGACCCCCAAGATTTAAAGTTTTAGCAATTTATTCCTTTATAGATATATTATGATTTTTCCAAAATATAAGTAGGCTCCTTAAATTTTAAAAATTTTACAATTTTCCTCTTTGTGTGTTTAATCCTGTTGTTTATATGTTTATAAGTGGCTCTTCTTTTTATTTTAAATCGATTGTTTATATATTTAAATTGATTGTTACATAGCACGTTTAATTGTAACTTAACCCTCAAAATTAACATTCTAATTCCACCATTGCATTCAAAAGGTATGGAAAGCTCATGCTCACTAAAATATGATGCGTAGTAAGATCTATATTAATTAATAATAAAAACACTAATGTTATGTACGCATCATATTTCGTCTAAGAATTAATATTTTATGATCAAACATAGTTTAATTCGATACTAATGTTATTTTAAATTTTGTTTGTTTGATTTTTTATTATAATTTTTTTTAAGGGAGAGTTAAAAAGGTGAATTATTTAAGGCTAAACTATATAAATAGTCATTTAATTATGACCGCATTTTTGTTTTGGTCATTTAACTTTAACAATTCTTAATTTAGATACTAACGTTTGAATTCATTTCTATTTTGGTCACCCACTATTCAATTGATAACGAGAAAGCCTTTTTCTATCTTGTCTGATAACACATTTAGTCCCCAATACTTACTTATTCTATCAATTTGATCCTAATTTTAAATAATTCAATAAATTTAACCCTTCTCACTTACAAATTCTATCAACTGATCATCAAACTTTCTGACCAAAGTTTTCAACTTTTAAAACAAATGCATTCAACATCTATAAATTTGTAAAGCCCAAAAAAGAAAAAAAATACTTCTCTCAACTAACAAGCCGTTTTCCGAGTCAATTCCTGATACCAAAGAGTTTATCTTGAAATTTTATTTCCTTTTTTTTTCATTAGTTTTCTTCTAAATATAATATTATATAACCCTTTGATAAAATTTTGGGTAAATAAAATGGAAAAACCTTGAAAAAAAACGAATTAAATTTACTCTTGTGTTTATGATATTTCTTTCAAGGTACATAGAATTAGTTTTCAAAGTTGGTTATTGAAATTGAAAATTAATTCCAGAGTTAAAAAAATATGACTTTAAAAAATTCAAGTGTTCAAACAATAATTATATAATAAAATTTTATGAACATTTAATTTTTCATAAGAAAAAATATGTGAATGAGTTAATTAAATTTTCTTTTGTTACATTGATAATGATTTTTTATTTTTTTAAATGGATTAAGAGATTATTATGTGTTTTATTAAATTTTAATTACTTGCTTTTAATTTTTAAATCCACGATAAGCAATACCTATAATTAATAATTTGATTTAGTGTCAAATCATTTATCAAATTAATTAACAACTAAAATTATGCTGGTTAGAATGAAAATTTATTTTTTACAAATATTAAATTATTTATATAATTTTATTATATATTATATTATTAAAATTTATATTTTTATTATTTTAATGGTGTTTAGTTAATTTCTAACGCTAACTTCTTAAAAATATAAACAAAATGGGTTATGTATTGAATCAAATAATTTCAACCATAAATAAAATAATTAATAGGTGTGGAATGACTCAATTTTAAAAACAAAAAGCTTTGGTTAGGAAGTTTGAGGAACAAATTTATAAAAAATTATAAATGTGAATGGTTAAATTTATTAAGTTATTTAGAATTAGGATCAATTTGATAGAATATGTAAGTATTGAGGATTAAATGTGTTATTATACTAATTAAAAAAAAGACGTTATCAACTTATCTGCGGGTGACCAAAATAGGAACAAATTCAAATATTGGTGTCTAAATTGAAAATTTTTAAAATTGGGTGATGAAAGCAGGAATGTGGGCATAATTGGATGACCATTTATAGAATTTACCCATTCTTAAATCATTAAATAAGTGCATAACATGGGCTTTTTAAATACAATTGCAATGAGTGCTGTAATATGGGCTTGCACTGCACTTATAGGGTTATTTCATTGGGCCAAGGTTTTGAGTTCCCAAACATAATTAAGGTCAATTAGATCAAAATCTGATAAACCCACATACAGAAGAGCATTGCAATATATGTGAAATCTGATGATGCCTATTACTCCCATAATGGAAGGTTTAAAAATGTCTTTTTGTGGTTGAATTGAACTTTAACTTAATTGGTATGAGTATTATTGTAAATATAAAAAGATGTGGTTCAAGTGCGCTGAAGCACATTGTTCCCTTATTTATGGGTCGGGGAGGGACTATGAATAGTTTTAAACATTATGTCAAAAAGAGCAGACATGATCAAAACCTATAATGAAATTGTTCAAAAAAATATTTATTTAATCCATGATTGCATTATTATTACCTACTTCACAACAGCTCTGGGATTTAATCCATAGAGATATAAATTTGTCACTTGTAAATTCAATGCAATAATTTAAATTTTAATGACATCGAATCAGATTAATATAATGAACAACAATGATAAAGGGAGAGAAGGATGAAAGTGAAAGCGGATCGTAAAGTTTGTCAAAGTCGCGGATTTGACTTAGGGCTCTAGACGTTCGAAAAGAAACTTGGATTTTTTTTACACAACCTGAAACGAAATTAAATCCAAGTTAGATAAAATAATTAAAACAAATAATAAATCAAAGATTCAGGAAGTGAATAAAGAAGATAAATGGAAAGATAGAACGTGGCGTGTAGAAGTCCTAAGAAGCCTTGGAAACACGAAGAATCCACAATCCCCTTCAAGCGGCTCTAATTTCCCCTCAAAGATAAAAACATTGGCAAGAAAAAGTTTGAAGATGATCCCCACAATCTAAAAAAATTGTTAAAACTCTTCTAAAGAAACTCAAGAGAAATTCTTGAAAAGAAAAACTCAGAGAGAATTTATTAACTTAAAAGAGAAATAGAATAATAATGAATTGTCTGTTTTGTATACAATGCGAAGGCCTATATATAGGCTAGCTAAATAAATTTAAATAAAACTCCTAAGTATGCTAGAACTCTAATTTAATCTAAATAAGAAGTAGTTTTAAATTAAACTTTCTTGTTAACATAAAATTCCTAAATAACTTTAAATACTTAATAATTATCGAAAATTCGGAATAAAACAATAATAAAATAATAAAGGCTGATAAATAAAATATTGGGCTCATATATAATAAAAATTAAGCCTAAAACCCAAACCCAATATGATTTAAACTCGAATTAAAAGCCCGAAACTCGTAATTCCCGTCATAATCCCGTTCAAAAATTCTGCTCGCGCAGTCTTCACTAAAACGGTCATAACTTGAGCTCCCGAACTCAAAATCGAGTGATTCAAAATGCGTTTCGAAGTTAAGAGATAGATCTTAAAACGTCATGAGACATCTTAACCCAGAAATGCTAGAATCCCATCCAAAAAGTCGACGAAAGTCTGCTGATTTCCCAAGCCTAAAAATTGGAAATTTTGATGATTGAAATCTAATAATAAATTTCACCCCATCTGTGCATGTATCAAACAATATCAAAATTATCAAGTCAATTCACTGTCAAGTGGTTTGATAAGTATGGTTGATAAATAGGATCAATTGTTTAGTAAGATATGAAATGTAAAGCTCAATATTCAATATGATTTCACAAGGTTTAGTTTCGTTCAAGTAACGGATTTTTATTCATTGAAAGTATGTTTTAATTTAAGGTTTAAAGGTTTAGAATTTAAAGTTCAAGGCTTAATTCGAAAATCATTTTAATTCAATTAATATAACGTGGACTCGAAATATCACTCAATAATCAATTAAAGAGAAATTCAACAACAAAAAAGAAAAAAAGATAAATGCTTTTGAGATTCTTCATTTCTTCAAATGGAATGAACGAAAATAGATCAAAATGATTCCCTAAAAAGAATCATTTTTAAAAAAAAATTAAAATTTATTTATACAGGTGATTTCATAAGTCATCAATCATTTTAAAAAATTATGGAATTGTCATTTGAGGAACGAAGTCAGGAATTATGTGATGAAACCAAAATAAAATTTTATAAGAAAGAGGGGTCAAAGAAAAATTTTGTATAAAAATTACTTTTAACTTTTGATATGAATCAAAAATGAAAATTTTCCATTTAATAAAGTAGCTAAAAGGATTAGACTGAACTACTAACATTTAGAAGGGACTAAAGTTAAAAATGTATCACTCAACCAAGGGGTCAAGCTCTTACCCTCATGTGATTTTTACTTTTGTTTTATTTTTTGATATTATTAATATTCGTTTTACAGTTTATGTTCGGGATTTATGTTGTTCCCTCCAAAAACTATAATATATTAAATTATTGATATTTTTAATTAATATTAGAAATTTTATAAAAATAAAAACCATATATCATTCAATCAAATGTATATACATAAACAGATAAAACCTATAAATACATCTAACATTTCATATTATCTCAGCAATCGTACTCAATAATATATGCTGGTATAATTATAAAAAAATTAAATATTTACAAACTTAGTTCGAATAAAATTAAGAAAATTGAAACAACATTAAGGTTTTAATTGTTTTCGGCTTGACCATGGAAACAACATTAATTCATTGATATTTATATGGAGTTTATATGCTTAAGAATAAAGGGTTTTCAAGCTAATCACTTTATTTATTAATCAATAAGATTTTTTTTTATAATTTAATTAGAGAAATTAAGTTTTGATGTATACTCATTAAAGTTATTAATTTTTTGATATAGTTATATATTTAATTTTATGGGCGCCTTGGTGTAAACTCATGTCAATATGAGACACGTTTAAAGAATTTGATTTTTTAAATTCGATTCTATAATATTTAGTTTTCGCATTTTATGATTCCAAATATTTGATCAAATTATGATATGGTTTACGGAATAAATTGTGGGATATGCCAATTACTATGATTTTGTTTTTAAGATATTTAACTTAATGAGTTTAAATTTTGATGTAAAATAATATTGATTGCATAGGTTTTTATTTTCATTAAGGATTATTCAGTCAAAAATTAAGGTTTTCAGTTTTTTATTGCGCTATTTAGACATCTTTATTTTGGGTTATTTCAGAAACTGTAATGCAATTGAAAATTTTAATTTTGACATTGGACTATTATGGAAATTTTAAATTTGAATATTGGTATGTTAATATATTTTTTTAAAATAACTTAATTGAAATAATAAGTTGTCAAAGTGACCTACATTATTAAAATTATTTTGTTTTAAAACATTAAAGGTTGTGTGCGTAACTTAAGATACATTTATATTGATCAGCCAAAGGAATGTTAATATTTAACAAAATTATATGTACAACTGTGGTAATAAACATGTGACAGTTATTTGGTTTTGCATGTGAGTAATAAATGAGCCCAAATGAAGATTTATTGTTCGACATGTTATTATTGCCAATGTTTGATTACTCCACCAATATATCACTTACAAGTTAATATTTTGTCCAAAGATGAAAAGTTAATAGAGTGCCTCATATCTTGAGATGATATTTACCTTTACTCAAATTATTTTTTTTTAAATTTGAAATATTTTGAAACAAATAAATTTAGATTTTGGCTTTGAGATTTAATTAAGGATGTCTAATATTTTAAATAGATTAGTTGAAACAAAATACCACCAAAGTGACCTCTTTTGTGTAGATTTGTTTGTTTAAAGTATCAAGATGATTATATGTTTTTGTGATTCATGCATTTATGAATTGACCCAAAGGTAAGTTAATAATTGGCAGAATTTAAACGACATTTGTGGTGATAAATATGTGACAATTATAAGGTACTTTATGTGAATAATAAGTTAGTCCAAAAATTGATTCATTGTTTGGTGTAATTTTTTGTCAATGTTTGATTGCTACAACAAAAGTATCGTTTACTGTTAATATTACTGTCCAAAGACTTGATATTAATGTTGTGTTTGATATCTTGAGATTGGATTAACCACTATTTTGAATTTATTGTTTACTTATGAATATTTACGTGAGATTATTTTTATCTATTTTGTTCTATATTTGGCTAGTTTAACTTCTATCTGCCACAATATCTGCTAATATAAATTCTATACCTATGCTTAACGGGACTAATTTCAAGGAATGAAAAATACAATTACTTATAGTGCTTGGTTGTATGGACATAGACCTTACACTAAAGGAAGAACAATCTGCACCTTTCACTGTGGCAAACACCCTTGATGCTAAAAGGGATTTTGAGAGATAGGATCATTCAAACCTTATGAGTCTAATGATCATGGGCACAACATTCCAAAAGCCATTAGCGGCACATAATCTAAAGAGATTACTCAAGCCAAGGGTTTTCTTAACGAAATTGAGAAACGTTTGTCAAAACAATAAGGTTAAGATGATATCATGTAACAGCTCATTTTTCAGTGGTATCGAAACAGTGGTTTCAAGACCACAATTCTGACCAATGAGTTAGTAAATATTATTTATTTAATATTTATGAGTCTATTAGAGTGTCGTATTTGAGTTTGGTCCGGTAAATTTGGTGTTTGACTAATTAATTAAGGAAAAATAACTAAATCATAAAAACTACAAAAGTTAATCAGTATTGGTTTTTAATTGTTAAAAAATTTAAAAGTGATTGTAGAATTATTTAAATGGGAAATTGACATTACAATTTTAGCTTGGACGGTTGGTGGATAGTTTTGTTAGAAAATATGTTAAATTTATTATTAATAAAGTAAAATGAAATAAAACAAAAAAAAGAGATCATTTTTACTTTTTTTTCTTGAGCACAAAGAAAGATAAAAGAGCCAATGAGAAAAATGAGAAATTTACAGATATGATCTATCTGTATCTAACGTATCAACTCCAAATATTGCAAATAAAAGCGAAAGTCTTTATTTCGATTTGATATATGAATGAATCCAGTATTTCGATTTCTTGCTTATTTTGTTATGAATTAAGTTGAGCGGTTTTACATTTACAGACGCATAAAAAATTTTTGTGGACAAAAAACTGTTTTTTATGTTATGACTCTTCCGTATACGTCCGCTTTGGTTTGAATGGCATTCTGAAGAAACTTCAGTTTAGTTCTGCTATAGAAAAAAGAGGATTCTTGGATTGAGCTTTTTCCTCCGGCGAGAAAGCTTTTATTCTGCAATTCATTTCAAAAGACTTCAATCGGTACACGCAAAAA
The DNA here is from genome assembly GCF_007990345.1 of Gossypium hirsutum. Taxonomy (NCBI): domain Eukaryota; kingdom Viridiplantae; phylum Streptophyta; class Magnoliopsida; order Malvales; family Malvaceae; genus Gossypium; species Gossypium hirsutum. The sequence continues at coordinate 12,491 of NW_024402976.1, read as the reverse complement.
ATAGGCCAATTCAGCAGCTTTTTGTTCAATTTCGCGCGGAGTCAAATTCTCATCAGTACGAGTCAAGGGAACGGCCCCCTGGCCTCTGATTTCCATATAAAGGACACGACGAGCATAAATACCCTCTTTAACTTCTATTCTGATGGACTGAATATCTTTCATAAGGAATCGTAGAAAGATGCGACGATTTTTTCCAGGAAAACCCCAACGAAAAATACAGACTATTCCCTCCTTTCTATCGAATCGATCATAACCACTGCCTACATTCCAAAAAATTGTGCACCACAAATAGGAACTAATAAAGAGGCCTGCGATCCCATAGAAAGACATCACGATTCCTTGTGGAAAAAAAACTATTTGCTGAGACGGAAATAAAGATATCAAATTCCTACCAAGATAACTAGAAGTTCCAACTAATAAAAACCCTAATGAACCAAAAAAAAGGATAAAGGCCCAGCAAAAATTGCTTGTTTTTCGAGATCCCACTATAAATTCTATCCATATAGATTCTGATCGCCAACTCATACATACTAGATCCAGTTGCATTTTATTCGAATTGAGAGAATAACCAAAAAAATTCGACTTTACTTTTTTTGTTTCCGAAGTAACTCTCATCAACTAGTACTATTTTGATATGAACTTTTAGAAGGAATTCATCAAATTGCTTCGATCTAAAATCATCCCCTTTATATGATCGCCTATACGGATCTACTAGATATATAGACTTTAATTTCATACATCCGTTCGGTACCGATCCACTTGCTATAATTCATTTAACCCTATACCATGTTTACGTATGCATAAGAGGGGCTTTTTCATTTATGTTCGGTTCGGGTAAGCCGGATGTTATACAATATTCTACTAAATAGGTATCCATGACATCTAAGTCTTGAAAAAAAATAGATAAGATTTGGTCTTGGCCCCATCGAATCTAAAAAATCTTAGTTTTTTGAACATACAAAGATAAAGAAGCCATTGCAATTGCCGGAAATACTAGGCCTACTAAAGGCACAAAAATAGAGGGAAAACTGCTGAAAGTTGTCATAAAATGGGTACCTCAATTTAATATTTGTACCTGTTATTGTTATATTGTTTAGTTAGAAATATATCTTATAACGATTATATTATAATTCGTATATTATACTAATTATATCTAAATACTAAGTATATCTAAGCGAATCTATATATCTAATAGATATCTAATAAGTGCAAGGAATGTAGAATTAAATAAAAGGACTTGCCCATCTTTTTAAATCAAATAAAATAGATGTATATGATAAGATAATCCACTTTCTTTATTATCTTACTTTATTCTTACTTTTCTTATTATTCTATTGTTCTTGTCTTCTAATTTGCATTTTTGAATTTAATAAAGAAAGAGTTTATTACAAATTGTCGAAAGATTCGATTCGTTAGAATCCGATCCAAGAACAGGGATTATTAGTAAAAATAGAATTTTCGGGAGATATAGAAAGATGCAAAACTCTATATTTCTATTCTATTTTTTCTCTATTTAAATTCTATATACATACGCAATAGAGGAGGATAAAATTCGTTTTATTTGTCTCTCCAAATTCGAATTTCATTTCACAGAAGGAAAAATTCGCTTTTTATCTTGTTGCTAGAGGTTTACTCATTAGTAATATCGGATAATGATAATAATAATTATCCACATAATTTGTTTTTCGACAATTCCTTTTTTTGTCACAAAGTCAAAGCCCATTACGCGGGCTTTGACTTTGATTCTGATAAACTAACTAACTACCTTTTCACTACAAATAAAAAAATTTCACTTAAGACTCTACTTGATTGAATTTTGATTCAAAGGGAAAAAACCGTGGAGCTGAACTAACTCACTCAGAACACCTTTTAAAGGATTACGTGGTACGATTGGATCGAATAAACCCTTATGGAATAAATATTCAGCCGCCTGTGAACCTTCCGGTATTGTTTTATTCAATGTTTGCTCAATTACTCTTTTACCCGCAAATGCAATATAGGCATTGGGTTCAGCAATAATGATATCCCCCAACATACCAAAACTCGCAGTCACTCCACCAGTAGTAGGAGATGTAAGAATTGATACATAAAATAACTTTTTATTTGATTGATAATCATATAAAGCGGAAGATATTTTAGCCATTTGCATCAAGCTCAAACTTCCTTCTTGCATGCGTGCTCCTCCGGAAGCACACACTAGAATAAGAGGTAAAAAATTATTGGTAGCATATTCGATCAAACGGGTGATTTTCTCGCCTACTACGGATCCCATACTCCCCCCCATAAACTGAAAATCCATAACCCCGATTGCTATAGGAATACCGTTTAGTTGACCCGTGCCTGTTTGAATAGCCTCAGTTAATCCTGTCTTTCTTTGATAAAAATCAATACGATCTTTATAAAGCTCTTCTTCAGACTGAAATTCAATGGGATCCAGAGAGATCATGTCTTCATCCATAGGACCCCAAGTGCCTGGATCAATCGAAAGTTCGATTCTATCTGAACTCCTCATTTTCAAATGATATCCACATTGTTCACAAATATTCATTTTTGAATTAAGCGATTTCTTATAATTTACTCCATAACAATTTTCGCATTCGCATTGAACCCACAAATCCTTGTATAGATCGAGATCATTAGAACTTTCTTTTAGAGTTAAATCATTACCATTTTCACGAGTTATTATATCGAAATTCTTGCCTTCACTACTATTTCCACCTTCGCCGCAAATGTAATTAGAAATATAATTATCATTGGAATTGTCACTACCACTTAAAATGGAACTATCAATACAGATTTGAGAACGAAGATAAGAGTCAATACAACTATTAATGTGATTATTCCAACCACAGTTAGTATCATTATCATACAAGTTAAAATGATAGTGGGGCTCATCATTTTTCGATCCATTATTCATATAACTAGAATTATGATAACTATAAAAAAAACTTTCTAGTTCACTCAAAAAAGAATGATCATTGTTAAGCTCAAAAATTTGATTTTCACTATCAAAATATATGGAATAACGGTCCTGATTACTATCCCTAATTAAAAAGGTGTCATCAGAAATGAAATTCCGAATGTCTTTGACGTCAACTAAATGATCAACCTTACTGTAATAACTAGAGCTGTCACTACAATCATGAATGTTTTTATCCGTATCATTTCGAGTCGGGTCTTCGTTTACAGTAGTATTTTCAACAGGACCAAGGCGGCTATCCATTGATTTACTTAGCCCACATCTGTATTCTAATTCTCCCTTAGACAAGATCAAATTGAACCATGATTTTTCCATAGAGCTTTCTTGCCTCTATTTCCATGAAAGTACAGTAGATGAATAGTCATTCGATGAAAAATCAATTGAATATTTTATTTCCTATCAGAATACGCATACTAGATACAATCACTAGGGTTATTAACGAACAATGAGTGAATATTGAAAGAAACGATTCTCTTTTGTGAGAACCTAGAGTAGCAGATATATGATAGGATAGAGCTCTTTTTTCTTTTGAATTAGAAATATCAATTTTCAATTAGAAATAGTGATTTCCCCATGTTGTGTAAAATCCGCACTGAAAAAATTGAAAAAAGAAATTTTTCTCCTATCAAGAACCTTTTTCGTAAAATCTCGTCTACTAATACAATAAGTTTCTATTCCAACACGGAGCCAAAAGGACAACATACAGGATGGGTAGAAGAAGTTGTGATGCTTGGCTCGATCCATGATCCGAAACCGTGGTATATAGGATAGAAAAGAATACACCAATCCTAAGGATCCATACATAGGATTAATTATGGACCCAGGAGAAAATTTGAGTTGTGTTTAGTCTTTTATTTTTGTATTTAAGATCTTGTATATCTAGATAAAAATATATCTATCAAAAATATAGACAATAGAATCGGCTCAATCCTTTTAGTAAAAGATTGGGCCGAGTTTAATTGCAATTCAACAAACCGACAGTAATTACTGGATTACAAAGTATCCATTGCTTCGAATTCAAATTTGATTTATGAAGCTGGTTTATCTCATTTTTCCACTTTATCTAATTTATCCACTGCGTCGAATTCAAATTTGATCGCCTTCCATACTTCACAAGCAGCAGCTAGTTCAGGACTCCATTTGCTAGCCTCGCGGATAATTTCATTACCCTCGCGGGCAAGGTCACGTCCCTCATTACGAGCTTGTACACATGCTTCTAAAGCTACTCGATTAGCTACGGCACCCGGTGCATTTCCCCAAGGGTGTCCTAAAGTTCCTCCACCGAATTGTAGTACGGAATCATCTCCAAAGATCTCGGTCAAAGCAGGCATATGCCAAACGTGAATACCCCCCGAAGCTACGGGCAGAACACCTGGCATAGAAACCCAATCTTGAGTGAAATAAATACCACGGCTTCGATCTTTTTCAATAAAATCATCACGTAGTAAATCAACAAAGCCCAAAGTTATGTCCCTTTCTCCTTCAAGTTTACCTACTACTGTACCAGCGTGAATATGATCTCCACCAGACATACGTAAAGCTTTAGCTAGTACACGAAAGTGCATACCATGATTCTTCTGTCTATCAATAACTGCGTGCATTGCGCGATGGATGTGAAGAAGTAGACCATTATCTCGGCAATAATGAGCCAAGCTAGTATTTGCGGTGAACCCACCTGTTAAGTAGTCGTGCATTACGATAGGAACTCCCAATTCTCTAGCACACATGGCCCTTTTGATCATTTCTTCACATGTACCTGCAGTAGCATTCAAGTAATGCCCTTTGATTTCACCTGTTTCAGCCTGTGATTTAAAAATTGCTTCGGCACAAAATAAGAAACGGTCTCTCCAGCGCATAAATGGTTGGGAGTTCACATTTTCATCATCTTTGGTAAAATCAAGCCCGCCACGTAGACATTCATAAACTGCTCTACCGTAGTTCTTAGCGGATAACCCCAATTTAGGTTTAATAGTACATCCTAATAGGGGGCGACCATACTTGTTCAATTTAT
>NW_024402976.1:0-2500 GCF_007990345.1 Gossypium hirsutum | reverse complement strand
ATATTAGTTAGATATTAGAATTCCTTTTATTTAGAAAAATCCGAAATGAAGTGAAAACGAAAAAGTATTACTTGTTTTGGATTTGTATAGTATTATACTATATATAGTATAAATATATATTTATACTAGTATTATACAAATTAGTACTATATCGAAATGAAATCGAAATAAGTGGAATGTAAATAAAATAGGATTAATTCCAATCAATAAATCTTAAAACGCAACATGGAAACACCGCAAACAAACGAAACTGGACGATTCGATCAAACTGAATTGTTGTTTTGACTAAACAAACAGTTGCGGATGACTTGACAATGAATTCCAGGTCGAAGCGACTAATCCGATCTATTTTTCACATTCATAGGAGTTCGTCTATGTTTCTGCTTTACGAATATGATATTTTCTGGGCATTTCTAATAATATCAAGTGCTATTCCTATTTTGGCATTTCTAATTTCTGGAGTTTTAGCCCCGATTAGAAAGGGTCCAGAAAAACTTTCTAGTTATGAATCGGGTATAGAACCAATGGGCGATGCTTGGTTACAATTTCGAATCCGTTATTATATGTTTGCTCTAGTTTTTGTTGTTTTTGATGTTGAAACGGTTTTTCTTTATCCATGGGCAATGAGTTTCGATGTATTGGGGGTACCCGTATTCATAGAAGCTTTCATTTTCGTGCTTATCCTAATTGTTGGTTCAGTTTATGCATGGCGAAAAGGAGCATTGGAATGGTCTTAGTTCCTGAATATTCAGATAATAAAAAGAAAGAAAAAAGTCAAAATAATAATAACATTGAGTATGAATTCCATCGAATTTCCCTTACTTGATCGAACAACCCAAAATTCAGTTATTTCAACTACATTAAATGATCTTTCAAATTGGTCAAGACTCTCCAGTTTATGGCCGCTTCTTTATGGTACCAGTTGTTGCTTTATTGAATTTGCTTCATTAATAGGCTCACGCTTCGACTTTGATCGTTATGGGCTGGTACCAAGATCGAGTCCTAGACAGGCAGACCTAATTTTAACAGCTGGAACAGTAACAATGAAAATGGCGCCCTCTTTAGTGAGATTATATGAACAAATGCCCGAACCTAAATATGTTATTGCTATGGGCGCGTGTACAATTACAGGAGGGATGTTCAGTACTGATTCTTATAGTACTGTTCGGGGGGTCGATAAGCTAATTCCCGTGGATGTCTATTTGCCGGGCTGTCCCCCTAAACCCGAGGCAGTTATAGATGCTATAACAAAACTTCGTAAGAAAATATCTCGCGAAATCTATGAAGATCGAATTAGATCTCAACAGGGGGATCGGTGTTTTACTACCAATCACAAGTTTTGTCTTGTACGCAGTACTCGTACTGGAAATTATAATCAAGGATTGCTCTATCAACCACCATCTACTTCAGAGATTCCTCCTGAAACATTTTTCAACTACAAGGGTTCACTATCTTCCCACGAATTAGTAAATTAGGTAGGATTTTTTTTTTTTACAGAAACAGACAACGAATTAATCTTCATAAATTCGATTTCATCATAAATGCGAAATACTTATCTTATAAAAATGACAAATAAAAAAGAAAAGTGCGGGAGAGATAAAAAGATGCAGGGTCGTTTGTCTGTTTGGCTAGTCAAACACGGGCTAGTTCATAGATCTTTGGGCTTCGATTACCAAGGAATAGAGACTTTACAAATAAAGCCTGAGGATTGGCATTCCATTGCTGTTATTTTATATGTATATGGTTACAATTATCTACGTTCCCAATGTGCCTATGATGTAGCACCAGGCGGACTGTTAGCCAGTGTGTATCATCTTACGAGAATAGAGTATGGTGTAGATCAACCGGAAGAGGTATGTATAAAAGTATTTGCTCCAAGGAGTAACCCTAGAATTCCGTCTGTTTTCTGGGTTTGGAAAAGTTCGGATTTTCAAGAACGAGAATCTTATGACATGTTGGGAATCTCTTATGAAAATCATCCACGACTGAAACGTATCTTAATGCCCGAAAGTTGGATAGGGTGGCCTTTACGTAAGGATTACATTGCCCCCAATTTTTATGAAATACAAGACGCTCATTGAATGATAAGAAACTAATTACAACTTCGAATATTCAAGGAATATTTGTACATTCTCTTCTAGCTCAAACAGAGGAATTGAGGTTTCATTCGTATTCTTATGGATAGGCTAATAAATAAAAAGAAATAAAAGACAATACATCATTGAGATTCTCGATTTTTGAAGAGACTTTTTTATTTATATTTATTTTATTTCGGACGAGCCGAGACAATAGGATGAACAACAAGGGTTCTGTACCGTGAACTTTGTATCGCGCACATCACTTAGATGAACTCTAGAGAGTCGCATAGAAGGGAATGAAGAAATGGAATATGAAAGAGAATACAAAGAAATAAATGAAAGGGGATCGGCTTCTATTTGTACTGTAGCTGAGATGAGTCTTGGTTATTTCTATCCTTGAACTCCTCTAGACCCGACTTTTT
>NW_024402975.1:5000-10000 GCF_007990345.1 Gossypium hirsutum | reverse complement strand
TTCGGTACTCAACAATGATGAGTTGTCCGGTCCTCCCATCCAAGGGTAGATTCGGATAGCACAATGGATGATCCTCCGGTCCCTCCGCTTTTGCACAAGAGCTCCATCACTTGGTGGCTCGGATGTGTGGGAGCCTCAGCCCATCGGTAACCTTGATGCTTGGATGTGCGGGAGCCTCGAGCACCATCGGCACCTTGGTGCATGGATGTGCGGGAGCATCGGACACCACGGCAACTAGGCCTTGGTTGTGGGGAGCCTCGGAGACCATCGGCACCTCGGTGCTATGATGTGCGGGAGCCTTCAGCACCAAGCTAAGTTGGGCCCTGTTGGTGCGGGAGCGTCGGGTAAAAAGTGTCCCATTTCAGACATGAATGTCACCTGGTAGCGCATTGACCAAGTTTTTTTAGCTCTTTAGGGGGGAGGTGATATTGAGCGAGCAGGGGTTGCCAGGGCACGGCCACGCCACCGTATGCCGGACGTCGGTGCCCCCACCGCGGTTAGGTTCCGGTGGTGCTCCGGCGATCCGTCCGGCGGTGCTCCGGCGAACCGTCCGTCGGTGCTCCGGTGACCGTTCCGGTAGCATAGGCCTTGGTCGTGCGGGAGCCTCGGGCACATCGGCACCTGGTGCTAGGATGTGCAGGAGCCCGGACACCATCGGCAACTAAGCCTTGGTATTGCAGGAGCCTCGGGCGCCATCGGCACTCGGTGCTTCGATGTGCGGGAGCTCGGGCCATCGGCACCTAGGCCTTGGTCGTGCGGGAGCTCGGGCACCATCGGCACCTCGGTGCTATGATGGGCGGGAGCTCGGACACTGTCGGCAACCTAGGCCTTGGTCGTGCGGGAGCCTCGAGCACCATCGGCACCTTGGTGCTTGGATGTCCGAGAACTCGCGCACCATCGACAACTAGGCCTTGGTCGTGCGAGAGGCTCGGGCACCATCGGCAACTAAGCCTTGGTCGTGCGGGAGCCTCGGGCACATCGGCAAATAGGCCTTGGTCGTGCGGGAGCCTCGGCACCATCGGCTCCTAGGTGCTGGGATGTGCGGGAGCCTCGGACACCATCGGCAACTAGGCCTTTGTCGTGCGGGAGCCTCGTGCACCATCGACACTTGGTGCTTGGATGTGCCGGAACTCGGGCACCATCGGCAACCTAGACCTTGGTCGTGCGAGAGGCTCGGGCACCATCGGCAAATAGGCCTTGGTCGTGCGGGGGCCTCGGCACATCGGCACTCGGCCTTGGTCGTGCGGGAGCTCGGGCACCATCGGCACTTGGTGGCTCGGATGTGCGGGAGCTCGGGCAGCATCGGCACTCGGTGGCTAGGAGGTGCGGGAGCCTCGGACACATCGGCACTTGGTGCTTGGATGTGCGGGAGCCTCGGGCACCATCGGCACCTTGGTGCTGGGATGTGCGGGCTAAGAGAGTGTCCCATTTCAGACAGTCGAATGCTTCCTGGTAGCATATTGACGAAGTTTTTTTAGCTCTTTAAGGGGTAGAGATCCGCTGCCCCCGGCGTGCCCCCCTCCGAGCCGAGGTGGGGTGCGTCTAGCCCCCATGGGGGTCGGGTCGTCCGCAACGACTCACACGGGGGTGAGTCGGTCGCCGGCGGTGGTGGTCGGGGTGACAATTTTCCGGCCGGTCAAGCCGCCATAGAAATGTAGCCACGACTCCAGGACCAAGTTCCTATTCGGGCAAGATCTCTTGGGGTGGCTTATGCATTGCTATGGGCTCGAGCTTGGCTTGCCGTTTTGCCCCGTCACGTTTAGGGATGCTTGTGCATCCAAGTCGGCGACACACGGTGCTTGGCCTTGCCAGCCTTGCCGCATTCGAACTGCCGCGACCCAGTACAAGTCCTTTGACGGCAACGGCCACTGGGGGGTGTAAGTTGAGTTTGTAGGCTCGGTCTTGGCTCGACCAAGTCCGGTGGGACTTTTCCCTCGTAGTTCTCGTGCAAGCGGTTGTGGTGCGCCTCGTTCGTTGTTCCTTCCGCTCCCTACCATTCGGTTGGGTGGGCTGTTGGGCGGTGTGCGTGGGCGCTACTACTAGTACGCAATAGGCATATGAGTGGTGTTTTGGTTGTGTGTATTGGCAGGCTCCATGCTACTCGCATCGAACTGTCGAGCCGCACTCCTCTTCATTAATCCCTTGTTGTATCGAACTCAAGGGGTGCGATCGGGATCCTGTGCTGCGTACTAAGCCAGATGGAATTATGGATGTGTTGCCGTCCTTCTCCATCCCGTGCCTTCGGGGTGCGTGGTGGACCTCATCGTGCTTGTGTCCGAGTGCGCCCCTTAATCGGTGTGGCCTCGTCGGTGCACTGGTGCTCGATCGTGCTTTCGGATGCGGAAATGTTTTTGAGAGTAGGGTTCATGCCTCATCTCTCGATGCCTATGCATTTTGTCTCTTGACACGGACGATGCTCGTGCTCTGTTATGACTCTTCGTAGCTCACGGGGCATGTTGAGGGCCATGCAGTGCGACGTCGCGGAGGAATGCTACTGGTTGATCCTGCAGTAGTCATATGCTTGTCTCAAGATTAAGCATGCATGTGTAAGTATGAACAATTCAGACTGTGAACTGCGAATGGCTCATTAATCAGTTATAGTTTGTTTGATGGTATTTGCTACTCGGATAACCGTAGTAATTCTAGAGCTATACGTGCAACAACCCGACTTCTGGAAGGGATGCATTTATTAGATAAAGGTCGACGCGGGCTTTGCCGTTGCTCTGATGATTCATGATAACTCGACGGATCGCACGGCCTTTGTGCCGGCGACGCATCATTCAATTTCTGCCTATCAACTTTCGATGGTAGGATAGTGGCTACTATGGTGGTGACGGGTGACGGAGATTAGGGTTCGATTCCGGAGAGGGAGCCTGAGAACGGCTACCATCCAAGGAAGGCAGCAGGCGCGCAATTACCAATCCTGACACGGGGAGGTAGTGACAATAATACATACCGGGCTCTATGAGTCTGGTATTGGAATGAGTACATCTAATCCTTAACGAGGATCATTGGAGGGCAGTCTGGTGCAGCAGCCGCGGTATTCCAGCTCCATAGCGTATATTTAAGTTGTTGCAGTTAAAAGCTCGTAGTTGGACTTAGGGGTGGGTCGGCCGGTCGCTCACGGTGAGCACCGGTCTGCTCGTCCTACTGCCGGCGATGCGCTCCTGGCCTTAATTGGCGGGTCGTTCCTCCGGCGCTGTTACTTTGAAGAATTAGAGTGCTCAAGCAGGCCTACGCTTGTATACATTAGCATGGGATAATCATAGGATTTCGATCCTATTGTGTTGGCCTTCGGGATCGGAGTAATGATTACAGGGACAGTCGGGGGCATTCGTATTTCATAGTCAGAGGTGAATTCTTGGATTTATGAAGACGAACACTGCGAAGCATTTGCCAAGGATGTTTTCATTAATCAGAACGAAGTTGGGGGCTCGAAGACGATCAGATACCGTCCTAGTCTCACCATAACGATGCCGACCAGGGATCGGCGGATGTTGCTTTAGGACTCCGCGGCACTTATGAGAATCAAGTCTTTGGGTTCGGGGGGAGTATGGTCGCAGGCTGAACTTAAGGAATTGACGGAAGGGCACCAGGAGTGGAGCCTGCGGCTTAATTTGACTCAACGGGGAACTTACCAGGTCCAGACATAGTAAGGATTGACAGACTGAGAGCTCTTTCTTGATTCTATGGGTGGTGGTGCATGGCCGTTCTTAGTTGGTGGAGCGATTTGTCTGGTTAATTCCGTTAACGAACGAGACCTCAGCTGCTAACTAGCTACACGGAGGTGATCCTCCGTGGCTAGCTTCTTAGAGGGACTATGGCTTTTAGGCCAAGGAAGTTTGAGGCAATACAGGTCTGTGATGCCTTAGATGTTCTGGGCCGCACGCGCGCTACACTGATGTATTCAACGAGTCTATAGCCTTGGCCGACAGGCCGGGTATCTTTGAATTTCATCGTGATGGGGATAGATCATTGCAATTGTTGGTCTTCACGAGGAATTCCTAGTAGCGCGAGTCATCAGCTCGCGTTGACTACGTCCTGCCTTTGTACACCGCCGTCGCTCCTACCGATTGAATGGTCCGGTGAAGTGTTCGGATCGCGGCGACGTGGGCGGTTCGCTGCCGCGACGTCGCGAGAAGTCCACTGAACCTTATCATTTAGAGGAAGGAGAAGTCGTAACAGGTTTCCGTAGGTGAACTGCGGAAGGATCATTGTCGAACTGCTAGCAGAACGACCGCGAACGCGTTGCAACAACCGGAGGTGGTGCGGGTGCATCCTCGCTCTCGCACCCCGTGTCTCGGAGCGGCAGTCTCGTCGTCCTTTGCCGTCGGGTGGGGTGAGATGCGGGATCAACCTCTTCGAGGCAAGCGAACAACCCCGGCGCGAATCGCGCCAAGGAATCGAACGAAGAAGGGGCACGTCTTCTGTCGCCGCACGTTCGCGGTGTCGATGCTTCAGTGATGTTGTTCTCTTGTCGCAAATATACAGAAGACTCTCGGCACGGATATCTCGGCTCTCGCATCGATGAAGAACGTAGCGAATGCGATACTTGGTGTGAATTGCAGAATCCGTGAACCATCGAGTCTTTGAACGCAAGTTGCGCCCAAGCCATTAGGCGAGGGCACGTCTGCCTGGGTGTCACGCATCGTCGCCCCATCCAACATGAGCCTCGAGCCTCGGTTGGACGCGGGCGGAAATTGGCCTCCCGTGCGCTCACAGCCAGCGGTTGGCCTAATTCGAGTCCTCGACGACATCATCGTCGCGACGATCGGTGGTATGCTGCAAGCAACCTCGTTCGGAGTCGTGCGCGTCCGTCGATCGAGACCTTGAACCTTTCGGCATCGCAAGGACGGTGCTCGCATCGCGACCCAGGTCAGGCGGGATTACCGCTGAGTTTAAGCATATCAATAAGCGGAGGAAAGAACTTACCAGGATTCCCTAGTAACGGCGAGCGAACGGGAAAGCCAGCTTGAGAATCGGTCGCCATCGGCGTCCGA
>NW_024402974.1:0-32201 GCF_007990345.1 Gossypium hirsutum | reverse complement strand
AATATAAAAATATAATTGAAGATGGTCGAGTAAATTTGTTAAGTAAATAGTTAATAAGGCTCAGGGACTAATTGTAAATTTTAATTCGCTATTAAATTTAATTGACAAAGGCTTGGAGACCTAAATAGCAACTAAATAAATGTCCAAAGTGGTAATTAAACCATTTTTCAATAGGAATTGGTGGAGGGATGATGACATTTTCCAGTATATATATGACTAAGAGATAATTATAGTAATTAAGGCATGATTAATTAATTAAACTATGTTAATTAGTGAATAATCAAGGTATAAAACATAAGATAGTGGAAAAAATGCATCATCATTCTCCCTCCTCACCGTTCACTAGTATGGTAACCAAAGAAAACCTTCCAAGCTTTTAAAGCATTTGGCAAGCAAAAATTCAAGGTAATTAAGTCCCTTTTCATGTATTTTTTATAATTTGGGGTCATGAAAGCTTGATTTAGCTAGCCCATGTACCAATTTGAAAATATGAGTTTAGGTAGTTTTCATTGTTGATAAATTGATGAATAGGCTGAAATTGATATTTTTGCTTGATTATGAAAGCTAATGTAATTAATCTAGTTCTTTGTTAATTTTGTACATTAGGGAAAATTGATAAATTAAAACTTTCATGAGATATTAGAATATAAAATATAGGGTCCCTAAGAAATTAGTGAATTGAAATTTTAACTGAGCTAGGAATCGAAAGTTATGCCTACCTGATTAGGAACAAATTGAATAAAATTAAAATATGTGGAAATCGAAAAATGGATTTATTTGGATTATTCATCTTTGTATTGTGTTTATTTTTGTATTATTGGTAATAAATGTTCATTAGATCAAAACTTGGTTCAAAGTGGAGTTATAAGGGAAATAAAAATACGAATTAGTCTGAAGATCCACCAGTTTTATTTTGAAGGTATTTTTATGGAGCTTACTCCCTTGTTTATTCAATGTGTGTGCTTTATTATTTCATTTAACAATGCTTGGGCATGGCTTGAATATGATTATGTTGCATACTAGGTAAATATGAAATGAACTTGTATTGATTGAAATGAATAAGATTGCTAACTGATATAAATGATACAGGGTATGAATATATATGAGATTAATAGGGTATGATTATGTGGAAATTAAAGGGTATGAAACATGCGAAAATGATTGCTACATGGAATCGTAATGAATATGTATAGTTGATCCCTATGTGATCATATAAAAGGTTAGGATACGATTGGCTGCCAATAGGATCATATGCATGCTTGTAGAGATATGTGATTACACAAAAGATTATTAGAGGTTATATTGAGATCCAACATTTCGTTGCAAATCATTCAAGTTTTAATGTCTCTACGGAGACTTTGGTGTGGTAGAGAGATGTATTTGAAAATGTTTACACATTGATGTCTATGAGCCTACACTTTGATGCCATGGTGTGGTGTACTTTAAGCTCTTACTCGCTATTGTGTGGTGTATTTCACCCGTGTACTTGGTTGTTTTACTAGGTTCCATTGGGTAAAATTTTTGAATTTAGAAACTGAAATGTAATGATGGATTGGATAACCATTTGATATAACATTGAATGATTATGTGAATTGGTAGGATCTTATGGATTGTTGATTGACATTGTGTTGTGATTTGTATGATCCTTAGTTGTATAAATTGACATTGAAATGATTATGTGAATTTGTATGTTTTGATTGTGATGGATATGCTTGAGATGGTTGTAACATTTATACGGATTGTTGTCAGGTCCAAGTGTTGAATGATACAATAATCGAACTCATTTAGTAGTTTTTTTTATTCTGATTACACTACACGCTTAAACACTAAATTAAAACTGTGTTGGACTAAATCAAGGCTTACAATTCTAATTTCCCATAATAAATTACAGATTTAAATAGTTCGAACACATTATTGACCAACTTAACTCTGGGCGTGACCTCCAAGGATACCCCTCTACATATATGGTACAACTACCACACCAACATTCACTTTAGCAGAGTCTGGCTTGGTCCCTCATTTGATTTCTGAGTCTTTATCTAACTACATTCAACCATAAATTTTAGTTCAAGAGAACTTAGTGAATATGCACATACTATGTGTAAGTTGTATGCATATTAGGAAATTAAGGTTCTTAGCTTAGAATTAACTCATTGAATTTCATAGGAGCATTTGTGAAATCAGTTGCCAAGATCAGTACCTTAGTCAATCTTGTTCATGGTGGACGTAGATCCTAAACTAGTTAATTCTGTGTTCTCTCATGGGTTCACCCTATTTATCGCTATTCCACATTTAATACTCTGATCATCGCTTTTAGCTGGTGACACTTGGTATCTATTAAAACTTAAAAAATTTTTGCTAAGTATCCCAAACCACTTCCAAAGCATATTTTTAAAAATCAATAACACAATGAATTTTTAAAAAACTAAGAAAATTTTGCTATAAACAGGGGTCACACGCCTGTGTGGTTTGGGATACGCCCGTGTGGGCAAGCCATATGGTCATACACAACGTGCCCTAACCCGTGTAACTCTCTGTTTTGCAAGCATGAACAAATTGAAGTCACAAAACAAAGTCACACGCTCGTGTGCTAGGCCATGTGGTTAATTTAATTTTCATAAATAGGTACAGACTTTACACCGCCAGGACACACACCCATGTCCGGTGTAACACCCCTTACTCGTATCTGACACCAGGATATGGTCTGAGGTGTTACTGGATTCAAACATAAACATTCATATAAAACCTGGCCATAAATAATCGCCCAATTTAAAACCATTTGTACACAAGCATCGTCCCTTATATGGGCCCATGAGGCCCAAAACATACATTGGGTGTGGTTCGGGACTAAACCGAGAACTTTCGGAACTATACAAACACTTAGAAAATTTTATTATTTTGGAGGGTTACACGCCCGTGTGGGTAGGCCGTGTGGTCACACACGCTTGTGTCCTCAACCCGTGTAACTCTCTGTTTATGACATCATCAAAAAATAGGGTCACACGGTGAAGTCACACACTCATGTGCTTAGGCCATGTGGCAAATTAAATTTTCATGAATTTTCATAAATAAGGTTCAAACTCACACGGCCAAGGCACATGCCCATGTCCTGAGGCCGTGTCCTTCACCGGCTAAGACACACGGCTGTGTCTTTACCCGTGTTTTTACCACTAGGCATTCTTTTTACTTAATTAGGGTGCAGGGGGCACACGACCAAATCATAGGATCATGGTGCTGGCCGTGTGTGGCACATGCCTGTGTGTCTACCCGTGTGGACAACTTTGAGGCTATTTTCCCAAGCCAGTTGCCACCCTTACTTGCACAACACATACATGACTTCAAGGGCACTTGACATGGCATAATTGAGCATTTAAACATACACAAACAAAACATGATATGGCATTATCATGTTAGCTTATACATGCATAAGACACCATACTTTATCAAGCCAGCTTACCAATCTCATTTAAGCATGGTTATCATCAACTAAACAAATCCAATTAAAAATCAATTCATAGCCATAACACATTCATCAATACACAAACCACTAACGCATCACAATTGCGTGGACATGTAGCTTGAGTAAATAGGCTTACAACTAATAATCATTATAACCATATCTCATGGCTTATACAAAATGAATCAAATATCATCATAAGCCAACATTAGCTAACAATGACATATAACAAAAAGACCAAGTCCCTATACATGCCATAATCAAATGTTGAGACTAACTATACCCTAAAATGTCCATTGATAGTGTGATCGTGTCTCAGACGTCCTTCGTCCCGAGCTAGCTTTGTGATACTAGAAGAAATGGAAAGAGAGGGGAGTAAACATAAAGCTTAGTAGTTCACATGCAAATAATAGCAACATAATCATGATATTTTACATTAAATAACATAATATACATATATGTCATCATAGCTTCATAGGCATAACTTACTCATTTTCATCTTACCAAAAGTTTATCACATACCGAGCTCATTCATATGAGTTTTTCGTACATACTTGTACCAACTCGTAACATGTTCTATAATTCTCATCATTGACTTGTCGAATATCCCACTGATTTACCCGTTGAACACTTGGAATACTATCGGATACACGGAAAGCTTGTCATAGTGCTTCATACGTAGCCACATGCTACCTCATATCACATATCACACATTGCTCACTTTTGAGCTAATCATAGGCCTGCTTACATAAGCTGACAGTCAGGATGTAACTATCGGGCTACTCACACAAGCTGACAGGTACCCGTAACACATGCCGGGCTACCCAGCCACCAGTAGACGTACAAGACCACCCCGGATCACATTACATACATCACATAATCTAATGAGCATATAATCACATAGTTCCTAGTGACATGTCACTCGTATCCTAATCTATTCCTAAGGTTCAAACGGGATTTTCTCGATGTCACATCTTCGTCGACTCTTTCATAATATCTTTCCTATTGACCATAATAAGTTCATACGCTTATTATAACAAATAAATGTAGAAATTCATACATGATAAACATTAAACATGATACAACATTGCATTATTTACACATGAACTTACCTCGGTACAAAATAGTAAAACAGATCTAATCGTCGTATACCTTGTTTTTCCCCCGATCAAGGTTCGTTCCTCATATTTCTTGCTCTATAATACCAAATTTACCTTATTTAATACACACATTATTCAATTCAGTCCATAACTCATATTTTGACAAAATTACCTTTTTACCCCTAAACTTTCACATATTTACAATTAGTTCTCAGGCCCGTTGTAATATTCCGAATTAGGGCCTAATTAGAATAGTGGTTTCAGGACCACAATATGAGAAAGAATAATTATTTTATTATCATTTTAAGGTCTATGGCATGATTTCATGATTGTGTGAAATTTCGTTTAGAAATTTTATCGATAGAAGGTCCAATTTGATATTTAGGACTAATTACAAAAGCTGTAAATGTGTTCTAGTTCAAAAAGGTACTAAGTACTTGTGAGTAATGGGTTTTTAAGCGGAGGTCCTTGGATAGTAATTAGACCATTATACTGGTTTGGACAAAATACCTAAAGGAAATAAACACCATAGTTTTTAATTAAGGGCATTTTGGTCATTTAATTATTAAATGAATTAAAAACAAATTAAAAGCCATTTTTGCCCATCTTCAGCCCTTGGCCAATTTCACATGAAAAAGATATAGCTAGGGTTTTTCAAGCTTCCAAGCTTGATTGTAAGTCCATTTTAGCCCCGTTTTTAATGTTCTTTTCGTTTTTGGAGTCCCGATAACTTGATTAAGCTTATTCTAGCAATAATTTAACCTAGGGTTTATATTTGGAAAAATACCCATAGGTGAAATGTGTTTATTTTGATGTTTTATGGTAGAATATGAAGCTTGAAATTGTGTTAAACAACTTTTCTAAGCAATTTTACATGAAAACGAGTAAAACGACATAATCGGTAAAAATACCTAATGTTCATAAGTACATGTTAAAGTGAGAATTTGATGTTTCCATAGAAGGGAAAATGATCAACATGTCATAAAACATAATAAAATAGGATGAAGTCTAATTTCCGAGCCTTGAGGAAAAGGTGTGAATATGTAAAGTTTAGGGGCAAATGTAATTTTGCCAAAGTTTGAGTCAGGACTGTTTTAATAAATGTGAGTATTAAATAAGCTAATTTGTTATTTTAGATCAAGAGAAACAAGATTCGAGTCATGATCGAGGGAAAATAAAGTTTACGAGGAATAGGCTCGATTTCTAACATTTTGTACCGAGGTAAGTTCAGGTGTAAATGTAGTAACATAATTTTCATTTTAAGTAATTTAATGTTATTTATTGATATGATGATTATTATCATGAATATTATGCTTTTTGGATATTATTTAGTATATGCAAATTATGTGAGCTACTTGATAAATATGAAATGTTATCAAGTATCGGTTCGACATTCCGTGGAGGACAGCAAAGATGTGTGATTGAGGAAAATCCGTTTGAACCTTAGGAATAGATTAGGATACAAGCGACATGTCACTAAGATATTTGAGTTCTGAGCTCGTTGAGTTGAGTCTGAGTTCGTGAGATGTAACTAGGCATCCGAACTCATTGAGTTGAGTCCGAGTTCACTTATGGATGGGAACGCCCGAGCTCATTGAGTTGAGTCCGAGTTCGCTTATGGGCGGGTTACATGGTAGCTTGGGTACATAATTTTCGCAGGCTATTGAGTTTGTCTAGCTTTGTATGTGCATGCTATCCTTGTATCCAATTATATTCCGATGTGTTCAACGGGTGAATCTTAAGTGAATAAGGAGAATACTTAGACGAAGGTGACATGTTGGTAAGTGTAGTGAATGAGAAATTTGGACAGGTATGTGGTTAACCCTCGGGTTGAGAACTTGGTATGATGAATCGTGGTAAGATAGTAAATGCGAATGTAACATGAATGTCTTGGTGATATTTATACAAATGTTGTTTTATGTTGGATTGCATGAGTATGTTACTTGCTATTTACATGTGAACTTACTAAGCATTTATGCTTACTTCCTCTTTTCCATTCTTTGTAGTTTTGACAAGCCAGCTCGAAAATTGGGAACGGTCAGAGGCTCTCTCACACTATCCGTGGACCATTTTGGTATAGTGGCTTGTATATTTTGAGTATGACATGTATAACATTATAATCATTTTGTGTATATGATCCTATGATATGGCTCTTGGGTGGTAAGGAAATGTTTGATAATGATTAGCCATTGGAATGGCTAATCTAGATCATATATGGTGTTATGTATACTTAATGTGCTATCTAATCCATGGAAATTCATAAAAAAGGTGAAATTTGCTATAAATAGTATCATACAACAGCAATAATGTGAGTTTGAAAAATCACTAAAATAGTAGAGACAGAATTAGATGATGAATAGAATATGAAATTGAATTTTGTTGAGTCTATTTGATATGGAAGAAACAAAATAGGTAAATTAGTTGTATTTTATGAGAAATTTGAGTTTTGGTGGAACAGGGTCAGAGCGATTTTTGAATCTCCAATTCTGACTTTAGAAATTCACTAAAATTTAAAAAAATAATTAGGAGTCATAATTTACATGTATAGATTCTTTATGAGTCTAATTTTAAAAGAAACAAATGGCATAGTCATCAGAATTCTTTATAGAGACAAAAGGGATTTGTAGTGAACAGAGGTCAGAGTAGTCGAACACTGAAACAGGGGAAAATAACTAATAAACTGTACTAATTGGCCCAACCAAAAATTCTGGAAAACAATTAGTAAATAGATATATTAGTCTAGTTTCAAAAAAAATTTACAGATTTTAATTTTGAGTTTTGTAACTCAAGATATGATTTTTTTAGCGACTGTGACGCAGATGGGCAGTTATTACGAAAGGTGAAATAAATTATTTGAAATTGTTTAAGTGATAATTTAAGTCTGTTAACGCCTTGTTCTCGTCTCCGGTGACGGTCTCGGGTAAGGGGGTGTTACATTTGGTGGTATCAGAGCTATGATTTAGTCGTTCTTGGACTAGCGTGCATATGTACGGGTTTTGCTATACATGCCATACATATATGTTATAGTGTGACGACTCCTGACCTTTAAAATGAGTTTTTTATAGTAAATGGATCCCGATCCAGTTGTGGCCGGATGATGTAGAGAGCAATGCACCAGATCCTACTGAAGGGGCGGTGTTGACTGAAAATCGACCTCCTACTGTTAGTCAAGGAGGAGGAGAAGGGGCTCGGGAAGCCTTTCTCCAGATGATGAATGCATGGTACCCTAATGCTCAACAACCTCTCCTGATTCCTCAACCTGTACCCTCGATGCCTCAAGGTATGGATCTGATTAAATTTATAGAACCCCAGTTGATATAATTCGCGAGCAAAGGGCTGAAGAATTCAGGGCAAATGTTGATGATGATGCTGAGAAAGTAGAATTTTGGCTTGAGAATTCTATTTGGGTATTTGATGAATTGTCTTGTACAACTGAAGAGTGCTTAAAATGTGTTATATCCTTGTTGAAAGATTCAGCCTATTATTGGTGTAAGACATTGATTTCAGTGGTACCGAAAGAGAAGTGACTTGGGAATTCTTTTAAGAAAAATTTTGGAAGAAATACATCAGTGAAAGATTTGTTGAACAGAAGAGTAAAGAGTTTCTTGAGTTGAAACAAGACAACATGACAGTTACTGAGTATGAAAGGGAGTTCATTCGGTTGAGTAAGTATGCTAGAGAATGCATTCCTTCAGAGGCTAAAATGTGCAGACGATTTGAAGAAGGACTCAATGAAGACATCAAAGTATTTGTAGGAATTCTTGAGTTGAAAGAGTTCGTAGTACTTGTTGATCGGCTTGCAAGGCTGAAGAACTAATTAAAGAAAGAGAAAGGCAGAGGCTGAGACTAGAAATTTGAAGAAAAGACCGATGAGCAATGCATTCCCATCGCAATCTAGAAAATCCAGAGATATGTATTCTCGTTCTCATGTTTCGGCTGGACATTCGTATGGGAATCGCAAGAAGCAAATGCGGGTTTTAAATTTAAGACTTCTTCTGTGGCTAGTGTGGGAAATTCGATATTTGTTAGACCTAAGTGCCAACGATGTGGTAGAAGTTACCTTGGTCCATGTAGAACTAACGAATGTTACTAGTGTGGTTCTCCAAATCATTTTATTAGATACTGTCCGAGAGAATGAGAAAGAAAATTTCAGAGTGCAAACCTAGTGGTGCAGTTTCTAGAGGAAGATCTTGAGAAATGCTGGGAATGAGGCAAGCAACAAGAATGTAGTTAGAGATTCAGTGTTTAAATCTGAAGTTAGAGCTCCGGCTAGAGCTTATGCCATAAGGGTGCATGAAGATGCTTCATCTCTCGATGTGACCACTGGTATTTTCTCTCTTTATGATGTTAACGTTATTGCTTTGATTAACCCCAGTTCTACTCATTCATATGTGTGCATGACATTGGTGTCTAATATGAGTATACTTGTTGAGTCTACAGAATTTATGATTAAAGTGTCAAACCCGTTAGGCAACGTGTTATAGTTGATAAGTATGCAAGAAATGTCCTTTGATGATTAGAGGTCATTATTTTCTAGCTGACTTGATGTTGTTGCCGTTTGACGAATTTGATGTTATTTTGGGTATGGATTGGTTGACATTGCATGATGCTATAGTAAATTGTAACAAAAGGTTATTGAATTAAAATGTGAAAATGGTAAAATTCTGCGGCTTGAATCAGACGAATCAGAGGCATTGCCTAGTGAGATTTCTTCGATGTCGGCTCAGAGATATTTGAGAAAGGGTTATGAAGCTAATTTGGCATATGTGTTGAATGCAAAGGAATTTTAGAAGACAATTGAATCAGTGCCAATTGTATGTGAATTTGCGGATGTATTTCCAGAAGAGTTGTCGGGTTTGCCTCCTGTCAGAGAAGTAGAATTTGGTATTGAGTTGATAACAGGAAAAAATCCGATCTCGATTGCTCCATATAGAATGGAACCAACAGAGTTGAAAGAATTAAAGTCGCAATTGCAAGAGTTGACTGACAAAGGCTTTGTGAGACTAAGTTTTTCGCCTTGGGGTGCTCCCGTATTATTTGTGAAAAGAAGGATGGTTCTATGAGATTATGTGTAGACTATCGGCAGTTAAATAAGGTAACAATTAAGAACAAGTATCCGTTGCCGAGAATTGATGATTTGTTTGATCAACTGAAAGGAGCAACATGGTTTTCAAAGATTGACTTGAGGTTTGGATATTACCAGCTGCGAGTAAAAGAGCCAGATGTGCCTAAACTGCTTTTAGAACAAGGTACGGCCATTATGAATTTTTAGTTATGCCATTCGGTTTGACAACGCTCCTGCTGTGTTTATGGATTTAATGAATCGCATATTTCAGCCATACTTGGACAAGTTTGTTGTGGTATTTATTGATGGTATCTTAATTTATTCGAAAGATGAGATAAAGCATGCTAAGCACTTGAGGATAGTTTTGCAAACTTTGAGAGACAAGTAGTTGTATGTCAAATTTAGTAAGAGTGAATTTTGGCTTTGAGAAGTTGGATTTTGGGTCATATTGTTTCAGGTGATGGTATACGGGTTGATCCTAGTAAAATTTCAGCTATTATTGATTGGAAACCGCCGAAGAATGTAACTGAGGTTAGAAGTTTCTTGGGTCTAGCTGGTTATTATCGACGGTTTGTAAATGGATTTTCTATAATTCTATTCCTATGACCAGACTACTCCAAAAGGATGTTAAATTTGAATGGACGAAAGAATGTCAACAAAGCTTTAAAAAATTAAAAAGGTACTAACTGAGGCACCAGTGTTAGTACAACCCGAGTTAGGTAAAGAATTTGTGGTGTATAGTGATGCTTCTCTAAATGGCTTGGGATGTGTACTTATGCAAGAAGGAAAAGTGGTGGCTTATGCTTCGAGACAGTTGAAACCTCACGAAAGGAATTATCCGACTCATGATTTGGAACTGGTTGCTATAGTGTTTGCTTTGAAGATTTGGCGACATTTTTGTATGGTGAAAAGTGCCGAGTATATACCGACCACAAAAGTCTCAAGTACTTGATGTCACAAAAAGACTTGAATTTGAGACATCGAAGATGGTTAGAATTATTGAAAGATTACGAGCTTGTGATTGACTACCATCCGGGGAAAGCGAATGTGGTTGCCGATGCTTTGAGTAGAAAGTCGTTGTTTGCTGTGAGAGCTATGAATACTCAGTTGACGGTGTCTGACGATGATTCAATTCTAGTAGAGTTGAGAAAAGACCGGTGTTTTTACAAGAGATTTGTGAAGCTCAGAAAAGTGACAAAGATTTACAAGCCAAGAGGAAGTAATGTGAGGCTGATACATGATCAGATTCAGAATCGGTTCTGATGGTTGCTTGATATTTAAAGATCAAATTTCTGTACCAAAAGATGATGAGTTGATTCAAAAGATCTGCATGAAGCACATAGTGGTTGTTTGTCGATTCACCCGGCAGTACAAAAATGTATAATGACTTGAAGAAAATGTATTGGTGGAACAGAATGAAAAGAGTTATCTCTGAGTTCATATCGAAATGCTTAATTTGTTAACAAGTGAAAGATGAACACCAAGTGCCTTTGGAACTACTTCAGCCTATCATGGTTCCCGAGTGGAAGCGGGATCAAATTACTATGGATTTTGTATCAGGGTTGCCGTTAACTCTGAGGAAGAAAGATGCCATCTGGGTAATAGTTGACAGATTGACTAAATCGCCTCATTTTATTCCGGTATGTACTGATTATTCTCTTAATAAGTTGGTTGAATTGTATATCAGTGAGATTGTTAGACTTCATGGAGTACCTTTTTCAATCATTTCGGATGAGATCCGAGATTTACATCACGGAGTACCTTTCTCAATCATTTCGGATAGAGATCCGAGATTTACATCGCGATTTTGGCAAAAGTTACAAGAGGCATTAGGTACGAAGTTAAATTTCAGCGCTGCTTCCATCCACAGACTGATGGACAATCAGAGAGAGTAATTCAGACTCTTGAAGACATGCTTAGATGTTGTGTATTGGAATTCCAAGGTAGTTGGGAAAGATACTTACCGTTGGTAGAATTTGCCTATAATAATAGTTATCAGATGAGTTTGAAGATGGCACCTTATGAAGCATTGTACGGTCGTAATTATCGGACGCCATTGTATTGGACTGAACTCAAAGAAAATTAGATTTACGGAGTTCATCTAAGTAAAGAAACCAAAGAAAAAGTGAAAGTGATTCGAGATTGTTTGAAAGCTAATCAGATAGATAGAAATCCTATGCAAAATTGAAACGAAAAGAAATCGAGTTTCAAGTCGGCGATAAGGTATTTTTAAAAGTGTCTCAATGGAAGAAAGTTCTTAGATTTGGCCGAAAAGGCAAGTTGAGTCTGCATTTTATTGGATCGTATGAGATAAATTGAAAGAGTTGGACCGGTAGCATATCGGTTAGCATTACCATCTAAATTAGAGAAGATTTATGATGTGTTCCACGTATATATGTTACGCCGGTATCGTTCGAATCCTTCACATGTAATTTCACCAACGAAAATTGAGTTGCAACCGGATATGACTTACAATGAAGAACCGATAAAGATTTAGCTCGGGAGGTCAAGCAACTAAGAAATAAAAGTATCACTCTCGTGAAAGTATTGTGGCAAAAGCACGGGGTAGAAGAGGCTACATGGGAGCCCGAGGAAACTATGAGGAATGGATACCCACACCTGTTTACCGGTAAGATTTTAGGGACGAAAATCCCTATAGGGGGAGAGTTGTAATATCCCGAATTAGGGCCTAATCAAAATAGTGGTTTCGAGACACACGACCAGAACACATGCCGATGGGACATGCCGTGTGTCACACACAGCCTAGACACATGCCCATGTGTCTACCGTGTGGACAAAATAAAGGCTATTTACCAAGCCATTTGCCACCTTCATTGACATATTCACAAACACCACTAAGACTACTTTCAACTTGCATTAAATTATCAAGATACTCTAGCCTATCAATGAACCAAACTCATCCATTTCACAACAAGTCATCAAGCCACAATCAGCATTTAGCAATTCAATATAAACCACATCATCGAAGGGTATTGGCACATACATGCATATATGTATATATGTATATAAGCTTACAATCAATTTGACTAAAATGAGCCATTTTGCATGGTCGAATACCAAATCAAGCCTTTGACTATTACAAGCTAACACATTTGGCCAAAATCATGATGATACATATAACAAAATGATCAAGTCCCTATACATGCCATATACTCCAAATGTTTAAGATCATCAATACCCAAAATGACATTTTAATAGTGTAATGCGATCTCCGATGATCTCCAATCCGAGCTAGATTGGTGACATTATAAAACATAGAAAGGAAAATGGAGTAAGCTATATAGCTTAGTAAGCTCGTATGCAAGAAATAAGCAAATCTTACCATATATTTAACATTCAAGTAATATAATATAAAACGATGTAATTTACAATAATCTCAGAACCATAATTTATTCCATCACAAACTTACCATGAATTCATCTTTTCGTGAGTTTAATAATCATAAGTTTTATGCACATACCTGTACCAACTCGTATTTGCTTCATACTTATTATCATCTTTGACATACCCAATGAACCACTCGGAATAATAATATCGGATACTTGGGAAATCATACACACAAGGTGTCACATATGTAGCCATTGCTACCTCTATCTCATAACACATATATGCTTACTCTCGAGCCATCAATGGCCTGCTCACACAAGCTGTCAGTCAAGATGTAGCTACACGATGCTGCTCACACAAGTTGTCAAGTAATCGTAACATGTGCCGGTATACTTAGCCACCGGTAGGACGTACAAGACCAGCACCCGGATCACATAACATAATACCCCAGTGACATGTCACTTGTATCCTAATCTATTCCTAAGGTTCGATTGGGATTTCTCGCTTGCCAAAACTTTGTCGAATGTGTTCGTAGAGTCGTTTAAACAATTCATACAAAATTAAAGCATTTAAAATACAATTATAATAAAGCTTATTTACATGCGAACTTACCTCGGTTACAAAAACGACGTCAATTACTTTGTTTTGACCTTGATCTACACCCGAACTTCATTTTTTATGATCTATAATACCATATTTAACTTATTTAATCATGAAACTATTCAATTCAGTCCAAAATCACATTATGGAAAAAATTATGTTTTTGCCTCTAACATTTTCAACATTTTACGATTTAGTCCCTAAGCTCGAAAAATGAATTTCTTTCAATTTCATCACAACCCAAGCCTAGCATAATATTGTTTGTACTCATAACAACCCACATTTTTCATTTGTTCACACCTTTCTAAGCATTTTATAATCTTTTATAAATAAGTCCTTTTTTGACTTTTTTATCGAAAATCACTTTACAAATGTTGTTTAACTAACAACAAACATGCATTTTCTGCCATCAAGCATCAAAATATAAACATATTCAACATGGGTAAGATTTTAGACTATAACTTTCTTTCAAATTAGTCCTTGAAATAGTTAGATCAAGTTACCACGATCTCAAAAATATAAAAATCATTAAAAACAGGACAAGAACAGGCTTACAATCGAGCTTGAAAGCTTGGCCAAAACCCTAACTATGGCTTACTCCAAAATTTCGACTAGGGGGACCAAATTGAGAAGATTAACACTTTTATTAGTTAATTTGTATTTATTTACCAAATTACCAAATTACCCTTAATGCATAACTTAAAATTTCACCTAATCATGTCCATTTTCGTCCATCCTAAAGTATAATGGTCTAATTACCATTTAAGGACCTTTAATTTAAAAATTCATAACAATTAAACACCTTTAGCTGAGGGAACTCAAGTATGACACCTATTGCAGTTTCATTATAGGTTGCAACCATCCTAAAAGAACTAGATTTCTCTTTTTTACTTGTTGACATATGAAACACTTGGCTACATATTTGGTTATCTCCCTTTTCATGTCTGGCCACTAGTAAAGTAGTCTCAAATCAATATAAATTTTGTTGCCACCTATATGCATCGTATAGGTAATGTTGTGAGCTTTATGGAGAATATCTCATTTTAATCCTATATCTTTTTGCACACACAATCTACTACGGAGTATAAACTCTCATTGTCTCTTATGTTGAATTCACTAGTTTGCTCATTTTCAATAAGCTTCCATTTTACTTCTAGCTCATTATCACATTTTTGCAATTCGTAAATCCTTTGAATAAATATGGGTTTAGCCCTTAATTCTAACTAAATAGAGTCACCTCACTCCAAATCCAAGTGTGCACTCATCTCTTTCAAAGAAAATAATATTTTCGACTCAGAGCATCAGCCACAACATTGGCTTTTCCGAAAGATTGTCAATGATCAAATCATAATCTGTAAGTAACTCGAGCCACCTGCTTTATCTCAAATTTACTTCTTTTTGTGTGAGCATATACTTCAAACTTTTATGATCGATGAAAATATGACATCTTTCCCTGTAAAGGTAGTGCCTCCAAATCTTCAAGGCAAACACCACTGTTGTGAGTTTTAAATCATGAGTGGGATAATTATTCTCATTCGCCTTAAGTTTTAGGGAAACATACACAATTAGTTTCCCTTTTTGCATCAATATGCACCCTCAACAATTATGAGATGCGTCACTGAACACTACAAAGTCATTTCTCAGTTCAGATTGAGCTAGAATCGGTGCCTTGGTCAACATGGCTTTTAACCGTTCAATACTCTGCTAACACTTCTCAGACTATTCAAAACTAACATTTTTTTATAGAAATCTAGTCAATGTAAGGGCTATCATCAAGAACCCTTTTACAAACAACCAAAAATTTCTCACTATGCCAAAAAAGCTTCTCACTTCCTATTGTTCTTTGGGGGTGTCCAATCCAAAATGGCTGAGATTTTTCTTAAGATCAATCCGAATACCTTTAACCGATATCACATGTCGCAAAAATCCCACTTCTTAAAGCTAAAATTCTCATTTTCTAAATTTAGCATATAATTGCTTTTCTCGCAAAACTTGTAGCGTAACCCTCAAAAGTGAATCATTATCTCCTTCATTATTCAAATAAATTAAAATGTCATTGATAAACACAACAAAAAAACTAGTCCAATTACAGTTGAAAGACTCTATTCATGAAATCCCTAATGACATTACCAATGATTCATAATGTCCGTATCGGGTTTAGAAAACAGTTCTTGGCACATCTGACTCATTTAACCTAATTTGATAATATCCTGATCGAAGATCAATTTTTCAAAACAAACTCACTCCTTTGAGTTGGTCGAACAAATCATTAACTCAAAGAAGTGGATATTTGTTCTTTATCGTTACCATATTTAATTTTTAATAATTGATACACAATCTTATGTTTTTGTCCTTTTTTTCACGAAGAAAACCGGAGCTCCCCAAGATGATGCACTCAGCCTGATAAACCCTCGATCCAGAAGTTCTTGCAATTAAGATTTCAAATATTTTCACTCAGCTGGATTCATTCCATACAGTGCAATAGAAATTGGTGCAATTCCAGATGCTACCTTAATAACAAATTCAACATCCCTTTCAAGCAGCAAACCTGGCAATTCCTTGGGGTACATCTGGAAATTCTCAATATGCAAGGACTTGATCCAACTTGGATCTTGGGATTCGCTATCTAGAATGTAGCGTAGATATCCATTTCTAATCAACTCCTAAGCATATATTGTAGAAATTATATTGGTTAAGCATTCAAACCTACCAACTTCTACATTTACTATCTCACCTCCTACAGCTTTCAGCGATATTCCTTTTTTTTTTTTACAGTTGATCATGGAATTTTCGAGAGCTAAGCAATCCATCCCAAAAATTACCTCGAATTTGTCAAACGGTAATAACATCAGGTTGGAAAAAAATTCATGATCTTGAATTTTCAGTGAACAATTCTTACAAATTTTATTAAGGATGACACACTGACCCAATAGGTTGGTCATACACACATCAAAATTCTGTCGTTTCTACTGGTATATTTCTCTCTACAACTAATGACGTGTAAATGTATGAATGAGTTAACCTAGAGTGGACTAATGTATGCACAGATATATCAAATGAGGAAAATGTATCAACAATAACATCGAGAGCAACAGTTTCCTTTCTAGCCCTGATTGCATAAACTTTGGTAGGCGCATGATCGCTTCTCTCTCTTTCTCTCTCTCTCTCCATCCTCGCGAATAAATAGAGAGAGATATAAAAATCAACAATCAAGAATTAAAATAAAATATAATAATATTTGTAGTATTACAATGGAACACTGGAGTATTCTAAGGATCGAACCCAAGAGAATCATGGATTGAACAATTTCTAAATAACGTGCATGTAAAATAAAGAGTCTAACCAAATAACCACAAAAAATTATATTATGGTAAATCATAAAAGTAAGAGAAATTAATCTACTTAACTATCTAACTAATAGAGACTAAATTGTATAACATGCAAAGTTACAAAATTAACAATTAAATAATAAATGGTGGTTGGTTGACATTGATTTGGTTTACTATTCCTTGAATTAGGGATCCAAATCACTTGAACTCCAAAAATGGCTTCGTTTTACCTCTCAGTCTCCACTTTAGCAAGTTTGACAAATTCATTTGGATAATGTAACATCCCGAACCCGAGACCGTCGCCGGAGTCGAACACGAGGTGTTAACAGGCTTCAAACCACTTATAAAAAAATTTCCCAGACAAGCTGCCAATCTGCGTACTAGTCGCTTTAAAAATCATATCTTGAGTTCTGAAACTCGAAATCCAGTTCCGTAAATTTTCCCTGAAACTAGACTCATATGTCCATCTACATATTTTTTTCTAGAACTTTTTGTCAGGCCAATTAGTACAGTTTATTAGTCAAATTCTCCCATGTTACAGGGATCGACTACACTGACCTTTGCGTATTACGACTTGGATATCTCCCTGTACAGGGCTTCAATACTGATGTCGTTTGTTTCTATAGAAACTAGACTCAAAGGGGAATCTATGCACATATGGAATGACTTCTAATTATCTCTGGTTAATTTATAATGAATTTCCAAAGTCGGAACAGGGAATCCAGAAATCGCTCTGGCCCTGTTTCACAAGAGTTTAATTATCTCCTAACATACAGCTCATATGGTCGTTTCGTTTCTTCTATATGAAAATAGACTCATCGAGCTTCGATTACATAATTTATTCATTGATTAATTCCACTCCTACTATTTTTTTGTGATTTTTCAATCTCACATCACTGCTGCTGC
This sequence comes from Gossypium hirsutum, assembly GCF_007990345.1. Lineage (NCBI taxonomy): Eukaryota > Viridiplantae > Streptophyta > Magnoliopsida > Malvales > Malvaceae > Gossypium > Gossypium hirsutum. Next base: position 14,396 of record NW_024402974.1, on the reverse strand, counting down.
CAGCATCTGTTACTAAAGCAACTATGCCTATTTCGTGATTTCTCCTTGATCTAACTAGTAATTCATCATACATATCACAAATTATGATCATGACTAGCCATGCCAAAGGCTAATCATTGTCAAACATCTCCCTACTACACTATTGCCATATCATGAATTTAACACCAAATAATCAACCATGACATATGGCATAAAAATCGAATTACCAAGACTTACGACCTAACATTATAGAACCAAATCCAACCGAACATTTATGCCATTTTCGCATGGCTAAAAGTTTACATACCAAATTTCAACAAAACATATTAGCCTATACATGCCGAAATGTTCTCCTAGATCGACTAAAAAGAAGATACCAAAAGTTGCTAGCCGGTGTGATGACTTCGATGACGGCCGATCACGCAAAAAGAGATGAGTCCAAGAAACCTAAAATAGGTGACAAGGAAACACCGAGTGAGTATATAACTCAGTAAGTCATAAGCAATGCACTACCATCCATTAATAACATTATCACAAGAGGAAACAAAATGGAACGAGGCTAGTTACTCCATCCATACCGAACCATACCATAGTTCCTTAGACCTATCGGTTCAATCTCATACCAAGTCCTGCATTCACACTCCATATACTAATCAATAGGATATTTGAGGCATTTTCATACATCATTTTATTTTCGTTACAATCATACAACTAAACGACCTTTCACCTATTCCACGATAAATCTTATGTACGTGACTTCAATTATAATTGTCACATTGGTTCAAACTTACCAAGCTCAACTCCAAATATTAACATAGCGCCTATTAGCCATGAACTCAAGGTACTTACCCGATCCGCTGTCCGTGATCAACTCAATAATGTCGCACACTTAGTGTCCATAGTGATTCAAAAATATATATTAAGTCCGCACACTCAGTGCTATATAATCAACTCGCACACTTAGTGCTATATAATCAAACTCGCACACTTAGTGCTGTACAATTTAAACCCGCACACTTAGTGCCAATCTCATGATCATAAATGTTTATACCCGCACACTTAGTGCCGAGATCAACAACTCAATACATCTCACCTCTTTTCTTTTCATTCAACACTTTCATCACCACATGCATACATGTATATAAATTTATCATTCCATTCGGCATAATTACATAGACATTATGTCTATTTAGATCAATACAAAATATATGCTTGGTGACTTACCTTATGTTGGGGAAAACGATTCCAACTCGGCTACTCGATGTTCTTTCCTTTGCCCTTGCTTGCCTCTCCACCTTTAACTTCTTGAGCTAAATCGATAAATTAACTAGTTTAACCGTCTTGCTAAATATTTATATCAAAATATTAATGATTTCATAGCATAGGAGACACATGGCCAATTCTTATCTTTCTACCCCATGCTTTTGAACTATTTGGTTAACAACCATATACTATCACCCTATTGTCGATAATCCAATCAAGGATAGTACAATTGTGTAACCATATAGCGAATGTGCAAGATTAAATTCAACATCACCTACATACTTAATTAGATGGCCGAATATACCAAATTAAACTCAACATTAAATGTCACAAGAACCCTAATCTAATTTGCAAATTGCTTGGCCAAAGACTCACAAGTGCCTTATCTATAACCTATTCGGCCTTACTACTTAAACTTAGCCTTTCATACACTTATATCTAATGTCATAGAGATGCCAAATCCTTAAGTGTTCCAACATTAACTTACTCAATTCAACACATCGAACAACATTTATACCGATTTTGCTAGCACACAAGCCTTTGGCCGAATGTCATTAACCTCTAGTCACCTAAATTTTTATTCTTTAAAACTCATCCAACACTACATTCGGCACCTCCAACCTATAATTTAGATATTCTCAAGTTCATTCACAAGTACATTTATATGACACATATAGCATTAACATTTTTCAACGTGAATCTATAACATGACCGAATACTCATGCACATACATACATAAAGAGAACTCAAATAACACCAAAAATCTCCTTTCCAAAGTGCATATATACCCATACATACGGCAACTTCCATTCTATCTCCCAACAATGAATTCATGAATTTAGCTATGGGTTAACTAGACTATACACTTATCAACTTAATCTCAACATCAATTAGAATAAAATCACAATGCATACCTTTCCTTTGAACTAGCCATGGCCGAATGCCTTGGTTTCTTTTTTTCAATCTTTCCTTTCTCAATTTCGGTAATGAAGGAGATGAAAGATGAGCCTTCCTTCCTCTTTGTTTTCTTTACTTTATTTCACTAATATTATTTTTTCTCACATAATGCCATTTCTTATTTAATAACTAATTAAACATATATATTTGCCCATCAACACCCATCTTGGCCGGCCACTATAAAGAAAATTGGGCAATTTGACATGCAAGTCCACCCTTGTGTTGACATGCACTAATAAACCATTTAAAATTAGTCTATCATATTTCACCATGTCTCATATTGATCCCTATTTAATAATTTCTCATGGAATTGGCAAAATTAGGGAATGAAACGTCCACATATGCATGTACACACATAATAAGCATAGAATATAACAATTAATTATTTTTACGACTCGGTTTTGTGGTCCCGAAACCACTTTCCGACTAGGGTCACATTAGGGCTGTCACAACTCTCCCCACATAAGAAATTTTCGTCCCCGAAAATCTTACCGGTGAATAATTTTGGATATCGATCCTTCATAGAGTCCTCAAGTTCCCAAGTGGCTTCTTCAATTCCGTGTTTATGCCACAACACCTTCACTAATGGGATTTTCTTATTTCGCAACTCTTTTACTTCACGCATCAAAATGCGAACCGGTTCTTCTTCATAACTCAAGTTAGGCTGAATCTCGATCTCAGATGGAGTGATTACGTGCGACGGGTCGGACCTATATCGTCGAAGCATCGAGACATGGAAAACGTTGTGAATTTTTTCAAGCTCAGGGGGCAAAATTAATCGGTATGCAACTGGTCCAACTCGTTCGGATACCTCATACGGACCGATGAACCTCGGACTTAGTTTGCCCTTACGACCAAATCTAAGCACCTTCTTCCAGGGTGAAACTTTGAGAAATACTTTGTCTCCAACCTGATATTCAATGTCTTTTCTTTTCAAATCCGCATACGACTTTTGACGATCCGAAGCGGCTTTCAAACTTTCGCGAATTACTCGGACTTTCTGCTCGGCATCCTTAATCAAATCAACCCCAAGGATCTTACTTTCACTAAGTTCAGTCCAAAATAATGGGGTACGACATTTACGACCGTATAAAGCCTCGTAAGGTGCCATCTTAATGCTTGACTGAAAACTATTGTTGTAAGCGAATTCGATCAAAGGCAGATATCTTTCCCATGAACCACAAAACTCTAAAACACAACATCTCAACATATCCTCGAGTATTTGAATTATCCGCTCAGATTGGCCATCGGTCTGAGGATGGAATGCGGTGCTAAAGTGCATCTTGGTACCCAATGCTTCTTGTAATTTCTTCCAAAATCACGAGGTAAATCTTGGGTCTCTATCCGACACAATGGAAATAGGTACCCCATGCAACCGAACTATTTGGGAGACATATAATTCTGCCAATTTATCGAGCGAAAAATCCGTACGGATAGGGATAAAATGAGCAGACTTGGTCAATCTATCAACAATGACCCAGACCGAGTCTTTCTTACCCTGAGTCAAAGGCAACCCAGATACAAAGTCCATTGTCACTCGATCCCATTTCCATTCGGGTATCATGATTGGCTGAAGTAATCCAGATGGCACTTGATGTTCCGCTTTTACTTGTTGACATATCAAACACCTTGAAACAAATTCAGAAATGTCTCGTTTCATACCGGGCCACCAAAATTGGCATTTCAGGTCATTGTACATTTTAGTACTACCCGGGTGGACTGACATTCGACTACTATGAGCCTCGTTCAAAATCATCGAAATAAGTTCCGAATTTCTTGGAACACATAATCGACCTCTGAACGTCAAGCAATCATTGTCGTCAATCCGGAACTCCGATTTCTTATTCGAAGCACATTCAGCTCGTTTAGTGACCAATTCAGCATCGACTTTCCAGGATTCAAGTATTTGACGAATCAATAATGGTTTGGCCTTTAATTCAGCTACTAGCACCCCATCGGGTGAGACGGATAAGTGAGCATTCACCGCTCTCAAAGCAAACAGTGCTTTCCGACTTAAAGCATCGGCAACCACGTTAGCCTTTCCCGGGTGATAATCAATAACAAGTTCGTAGTTCTTCAACAACTCAAGACAACGTCTTTGTCGTAGATTTAGATCTCTTTGAGTCATCAGATATTTTAGACTCTTGTGGTCCGAATAAATATGACACCTTTCTCCAAACAAGTAATGTCGCCATATTTTCAAGGCGAACACTATGGCTGCTAATTCAAGATCGTGGGTCGGATAGTTTCTCTCATGCGGCTTTAATTGTCTCGACGCGTATGCCACAACTCGACCTTCTTGCATCAACACACAACCTAGCCCAAGTAGGGATGCATCACTATAAATGACAAACTCTTTGCCGGACTCCGGTTGTACTAGCACTGGAGCTTCGGTTAAACAGGTCTTTAGTCGATCGAAACTCTTCCGACAGTTTTCTGTCCATTCAAACTCAACATCTTTTGGAGTAGTCTCGTCAACGGTGCAGCTATCATCGAGAAACCCCTTACAAACCGTCGGTAGTATCCGGCAAGTCCCAAAAAGCTCCTAACTTCAGTAATATTCCTCGGAGGTTTCCAATCGAGTATGGCCGAAATTTTGTTCGGATCCACTCTAACACCTGATGCGGACACCACGTGCCCCAAAAAGCTAACCTCTCTCAACCAAAATTCACATTTACTGAATTTTGCGTATAACTGCTTGTCTCGCAAAATCTGTAATACTAACCTCAAATGCTCGGCGTGTTCGGCTTCACCTTGTGAATAAACTAAAATATCATCAATAAACACAACCACAAATCGATCCAAGTATGGCCTGAATACTCGATTCATTAAATCCATAAATACCGCAGGGGCATTAGTGAGCCCAAACGGCATCACTAAGAATTCGTAGTGACCGTACCTCGTTCTAAAAGCGATTTTGGGTATGTCCGAGTCTCGAACCCTCAACTGATAATAACCAGATCTCAAATCTATCTTGGAAAATACTGAGGCTCCCTTTAATTGATCAAACAAATCATCAATACGTGGCAACGGGTATTTATTATTTATGGTCACTTTATTCAACTGACGATAGTCGATGGACAATCTCATGGTTCCATCCTTCTTTTTCACAAACAATACGGGTGCGCCCCATGGAGAAAAACTCGGTCGAGCGAAACCTCTATCCATCAATTCTTGCAATTGAACTTTCAATTCCTTTAATTCTGTTAATGCCATACAATACGGGGCTATTGAGATTGGCGTGGTACCAGGTACAATCTCGATGCCGAATTCCACCTCTCGAACCGGTGGCAACCCCGGTAACTCCTCAGGAAAAACATCTGAATACTCACAAACCACTGGTACTGATTCAAGTTTCCTTTCCGTCTCTTTGCTATCAAATACATACGCAAGGTATGTTTCACAACCCTTTTTCACATATCTCTGAGCGGTCATTGAAGATATTATCACTGGCACCCCCTTCAAATTGGTAGACTCAACTCGGACTACCTCATCATTTGTACTCCTCAAATCAATGGTTTTCCTTTTGCAGTTTACCACTGCATCATGTACAGTCAACCAATCCATACCAAGAATAACATCGAATTCGTCAAACGGTAAAAGCATCAAATCAGCCGAAAAACAGGATTCTCGGGTTATTAGAGGGCATCTCTTACACACTTTATCAACAAGTACGTATTGGCCCAAAGGGTTTGACACTCGAATTACGAACTCAGTAGACTCAACAGGTAGAGTCTTACTGGATGCTAAGGTTTCACATACATATGAATGAGTAGAGCCAGGGTCAATCAATTCAATCACATTAGTATCAAAGAGAGTGAAGGTACCAGTGATGACGTCAGGGGAGGATGCCTCCTCTCGTGCGCGAATGGCATATGCTCTAGCAGGAGTACGGTTCTCGGCTCGAACAGCCGTATCAGAGGCCCCTCTCTGACTACCACCCCTACCTCCTAAAATTCTCGGTGGTCTACCTCTAGTTGTCACTCCACTAGGTCTTGCACCTTGAATCTTATTCTTCTCATCAGGCTCCGTGCAATCTCTAATGAAGTGGTCCTTCTAACCGCATCCGTAACAGGCCCTGTTAGTAGACTTACCCCAACATTCACCTAGGTGTCGTCTTCCGCATTGGGGACATTCAGGTTTCTCTTGACGATTATTGCCCACACTAGCTACCGAAGTAGCTCGGGAGTCCGTCGATGGTCGTGCTCTAATGGAAATTCCCGCCGTCATCCTCGATTTATTAGTGTCCTCCCCGAACTTCTTTATAGCCGAGAATGGAGCTTTACCCGTGGATCTTTTACGATAGTCTCTAGCTTCAAATTCAGCCTTCTTCTTCTCCTTTCCAAGTTCTTCCGCCTTGCAGGCTCGTTCGACTAGTGTTACAAATTCTTTTATCTCCAAAATACCCACTAGTAGCTTTAAATCTTCATTCAATCCTTCTTCGAATCTTTTGCACATAGCAACCTCATCAGCTACACACTCCCGGGCATACCTACTGAGTCTTACGAATTCATGTTCGTATTCAGATACTGTCATACAGGCCTTGCTTGAGTTCCAAGAACCGTTGACTAATATATTTCTTTCGAAATTCCGTTTGAAAGAAGTCCCAAGTAACTCGTTCGTTTGGGACTATGGAAATCAGGGTCCTCCACCAATAGTAGGCTGAGTCCCGCAACAAGGATATAGTACACTTTAGACATTCATCGGGCATGCATGACAGTTCATCAAACACCCGAATGGTGTTATCAAGCCAGAACTCGGCCCTTTCAGCATCATCAGTAACTATGGCCCTGAACTCCTCAGCCCCGCGCTTCCTAATCAAGTCTACAGGTGGCTTACTCAGCCTCACAGGATCAGTAACTGATGGCATTACGGGCTCTTGGGGTGGATTATTCAAATTCGGGAATTGTTGGACAGCCGGATTGGTTCGGGCATATTGCGCGACCCACTCATTCATCATGGTAAAGAAGGCTTGTTTAGCCCCTCACCTTGATTATTCGCAGATGACTGAGGTTCAACAGGCGGCGTCCCTTGTGCAGGAGCAGCCGCTACACTTTCAACGTCATCCGCCAAGGTTCTCTCTACACCGGGATCCATTTACTAATCAAAACAAAAATTTTAACCGTCAGAAGTCATCACACATTTAAACATTAACACTAAGGCATGTATAGCTAGACTCATACGTGCTATGGTAGTCCTAGAACCGACTAAACCATAGCTCTGATACCAATTAAATTTCTAGAAAAAATTTGTAGATGCATATATGAGTCTAGTTTTAGGGAAAAATCACGAAGCTGATTTTCGAGTTGTGAAACTCAAGATATGATTTTTAAGGTGACAGTGACGCAGTTAGCCAGCTTGCCTGGAAAATTTAAAATGGATTGTGCAAAGAAGTGATTTAAGTCTGCAAACCCCTCGTGTCCGACTCCGGCGACGGACTCGGGTACGGGGTGTTACAACCCATATAGCCGAATGTGCAAGATTAAATTCAACATCACCTATATACTTAATTAGATGGCCGAATATACCAAATTAAACTCAACATTAAATGTCACAAGAACCCTAATCTAATTTGCAAATTGCTTGGCCAAAGACTCACAAGTGCCTTATCTATAACCTATTCGGCCTTACTACTTAAACTTAGCCTTTCATACACTTATATCTAATGTCACAGAGATGCCAAATCCTTAAGTGTTCCAACATCTAACTTACTCAATTCAACACATCGAACAACATTTATACCGATTTTGCTAGCACACAAGCCTTTGGCCGAATGTCATTAACCTCTAGTCACCTAAATTTTTATTCTTTAAAACTCATCCAGCACTACATTCGGCACCTCCAACCTATAATTTAGATATTCTCAAGTTCATTCACAAGTACATTTATATGACACATATAGCATTAACATTTTTCAACATGAATCTATAACATGACCGAATACTCATGCACATACATACATAAAGAGAACTCAAATAACACCCAAAAATCTCCTTTCCAAAGTGCATATATACCCATACATACGGCAACTTCCATTCTATCTCCCAACAATGAATTCATGAATTTAGCTATGGGTTAACTAGACTATACACTTATCAACTTAATCTCAACATCAATTAGAATAAATCACAATGCATACCTTTCCTTTGAACTAGCCATGGCCGAATGCCTTGGTTTCTTTTTTCAATCTTTCCTTTCTCAATTTCGGTAATGAAGGAGATGAAAGATGAGCCTTCCTTCCTCTTTGTTTTCTTTACTTTATTTCACTAATATTATTTTTTTCTCACATAATGCCATTTCTTATTTTAATAACTAATTAAACATATATATTTGCCCATCAACACCCATCTTGGCCGGCCACTATAAAGAAAATTGGGCAATTTGACATGCAAGTCCACCCTTGTGTTGACATGCACTAATAAACCATTTAAAATTAGTCTATCATATTTCACCATGTCTCATATTGATCCCTATTTAATAATTTCTCATGGAATTGGCAAAATTAGGGAATGAAACGTCCACATATGCATGTACACACATAATAAGCATAGAATATAACAATTAATTATTTTACGACTCGGTTTTGTGGTCCCGAAACCACTTTCCGACTAGGGTCACATTAGGGCTGTCACAAAATACATATAAATAGTTAATCTTGATTTGAGCTTATATTGGAAGTGTATCTGAGTATATGATGCATGTGAAAATGTTTTGTATTTCTGCTATATGTTTATATTGAGTGTTAAATAAGTTAAAGTAGGCCATGTGATTGTTAATTAAAAACTGAGACACATACCCTTTGGTGTACTTTTATCATATATACTAAGACAATGATCTATGTTAGCCGAATGGACTAGAAACTAGAATGAGTTTGTTTTTAAATGGAAGCTCATTATATTTGGTGTTAATATGCAAAATATACAAGTTTCATATAGATTAATATGTTGGTGTCGTATATATATGAAACAAAGGGTTGATAATGTATATTTTATTTTAAATGGTGTATTATTTATGCATGTGCAGGACTTTTATAAAAATAGGTCTAATATTCAACAATGTAATTATTGATGTGTTACATGATCTGTATAAGTATAAATGATGGTTTATGTGTAATTTATATCATGCTATGAATGGCATATATTATGAGTTTCGTTAATTGATTTAGTTATAATAATTGATGTGATTAAAATTTTGAACTATATTATGTTATGCATATCTGTGCGAATTGTAATATGTTCGGTAATGCCTCATAACCTTAATTTGTTGACGGATAAGAGTTAGGGGTGTTGCAGTTCTCCCCAGTTGTTAAGCATAGTTCGATTTGAGCTTTGCTTGGTATTGTGGCCATGCATGATTTGGAGTTTGAGCAGTTAGATGTAAAAACTGCATTTTTGCATGGAGAACTTGAGGAGGTTATTTACATGCAACAACCAGAGGGTTTTACAGTCTCAGAAAAAGAGGACTATGTTTGCTTGCTGAAAAAGTCCCTTTACGGTTTGAAATAATTACCAAGACAGTGGTACAAGAGGTTTGATTCCTTTATGACTTCTCATGTAACACCCCTATCCCGTAACCGTCGTCGGAATAGGACGAGACGTTACCAGAAATTAGGAATCGGATTAGAACGGTAAAATTTGAACCCTTTCTTAAATAAAAGATCATTTATTTATATAACTAATAGACACAAACAAAGATCGAATTTAAAACTTATAAAAGTAAACTTCCATAAGATGCCATATTCGCATAGCTTATATACAATAGTCAAAATATCATTCTACTTATAGTCTATCCTATACATGCCATAAGCTAAGTCCAAATCACATGATTACTAGAATAGTGGATAGTGTGACGAAGTGCTGACGATCCCCGAGCTAATAGTAAAAGTCAACGATCTAAAAAAATAAACGGAGAAACATAACATTCAAAGTAAGCTTTCATAAGCTTAGTAAGTCTTAAGAAATTTAAACAGTTGAACTTAAAAACAAACCAAATGTTCGAAATCACATAACACTTTCTGAGTACAATACTATTTGGCCGATTATGCACAAACACATATCATTTTACTCCGTTTATACTCAAACTCATATAAACATAGTATTTACAAGCTTCCGGATTAACTTTAATTCTTTCAAATTTCACTAGTGTATCATTTCTTACCCACACTTACTTTCAACATTCATAGTTAAATGGCATATCGAAAACTATCTTCTAACTTTACATAATAACTGAATGCACACATATACAAATACACATATGAATTTACAACATCTTTCCATATGCTTCTCACCCGTCAGATCAATCTCACATATAATATATATGTATCACATACCAGAATCACTTAATGTGTAATACGAGTTCAATTATCATCTTAGCATAGGATCTCGTAGTCATATACTTTATCAAATTCACTAACACTTGGCCTGCGAGGTATAAAACCCGAACATAACACCAGCACGAAGCCTGCGGGATTTAACCCGGATATAATTCTAACATATAGCCTGCGGGTCTTTAAGCCCGGATACACATCAAATATCATGCACATTTAATCATATATTAACACATCTCATTCAACATATCACATTAGTAGTCATTTGCTACATTCGGATATAAGCTTCATATGAACACTATCATTTACATTTCGATTCACACCAATCATCAAATTCATTTAATTCACATTTACTTAATTAGGTTGTTCGTACCTGAATAATTTACTTTACGGAACGAATCCACATCTCGTATTAGCCCATAGTCTTATAGCACCACACTCTTAACAGTTTACCTCATCGGAGTTCACATTTAATCACTTTAGTGCCAAGCCATATTCGGCTCCATATTCGGCTACCACAAAGGACTAATAATAATTTTATACACATCATGGTTTCCTTTAGATATTAAATAATCACAAATTGTGATATCTCTACCAGCACATATACGACATAGTTTATTCATTGTAACACTCATTTAGTGCATCAAATTTCCAAATCCAATTCAACTTAAGCATAATAGTCATAATCGGCTTATAGCCTTAAATCATTACATATTCGGCACATTAACCAAATAAAATTTACATTCTCCTTGCCATATTAATTTAACTCTTAGCATATAAAAGGGAATCAAGCTTAAACACTTAAGAACTTACCTTGAAGGTTGCCGAACGATTACAACGGCTTTTCGATTACTTTCTCTTTTCCCTTATCCGAATTTCCCCTTCTATGCTCTTAAGCTTAAATTCAAAGATTTTAAACTAGTCATTATTCAACTATTCAAGCATCACTTTCAAATATAATATATATATACATTCGACTTCCACACCTACTGATCGTAGTAAGCTTATAAGAAATCAATAAGCAACTCATTAACAATTTTTTTTTGTCAATGTTACCACATAATCATAATTCCACTGCAAGCTGTCTTCCTGAGCAACAGTCACTAAATCATTTATAACTGGAGCTAAGAAACTCAAATCAAGTGCCGTAATTTCTCTAAAAAAACTCAAATATCTTTAGCAAAAAATTTCAGAATTTTTGGTTTGGCCAATCAATACCATATTTTCTGAAGTTTCCCTTGTTTCACTGTTTGACTAATCTGACCACTCTTCACTATGAATCAAATTTATCATTGTACAGAATTCAAAATATGTTCTCGTTATTTCATTTGAAACTAGACTCATTAAGGAGTCTAAGCATATAAATTCATCTTAGGACCATTTTTTTACAGTTTATAATGATTTATAAAAACAGAACAGAGTATCTAGAAGTCATTCTGACCCTGTCCCACATCACTCCAAATATCTCATTATCGGAAATTCTTTTGTTTACACGGTTTCTTTTATAAGAAACTAGACTCATTAAGCTTTAATTACATGATTTATTATGCTTCTAACTCATATCCCACAATTTATGGTGATTTTCCAAAATCACGTTACTGCTGTTGTCCCAGGCAGATTTATTACCAAATCACTCTTTCACACATACCTTGCATGCATGTTATTTAAACATGCATATCACAAATCCATCATCACATACCTATAATTTCACTTAAGCATAAACTCCATTTCATCATTTTAAAGCACAAACATTACTCAATATTATCCAAGTTCACACACAACATGTTAGCCGATATTCCCCCTTAGCATCTAAGGCACATGCATGCTCATTTGCTTGGCTCAACTTCAACTATCTTCCATTATTCATCAAAAGAACATGAAACAACAACCATTTCCCTCATTTCAATTCATGACCGAATGTTCACAACACAACCAAAATAAAAAATATGCTTCATAAGTTAAGGTATAATCAAGAAGAACCCATGAACATCAAAATAGAAGCAAAGTACCAAGAACTTACCTTCAATTTTCCTCCTCCTAGTGACCGAATATTCAAGGGTTTCCTCCCCTATTTGCTCTCTCAATTTTCGGCTATGAAGAACCAAGAATGAACAAAAACCTTCCTTTACTCCCTTTTGTTATTCTTATTATTCTTTATTCCTAAACATTTTATGACACAAAATGACATATATTAATTTGTGTCATACCTATGCCATAACTTCAATAAAAAAAATTTGCACATGTTGTTCATCATGACCATCATCCATTATAACTATTATAATGCTAAAATACATATATTATCTAATACCCATCACCTTGGCCGGCCACTACACATAAATGGGAGGTTTGACATGCAAATCCTCCTATTTTGCACTACTATTTATTTGGCCACTACAAATTAGCCTATAGCATTTTCAAAAATTTCACATAAGTCCTATTTCATAATTTCACTCACAAATGACAAAATCAAAGCATGTAATTTCACACATGCACTTTCACATGTAATAATCACAGAATATAACATTTAATTATTTTTGTGACTCATTTTGTGGTCCCGAAACCACTTCCCGACTAGGGTCAAATTAGGGCTGTCACAACTCTCCCCCTTAGGATTTTCGTTCCCGAAATCTTAGTAGCGACTAGGTTGGATACGTCTCTTATTGAATTATGTCCATATACACATTAGCTCATCAATAACATTGTAATTCATTACTGCTTTCATATCATCTATAAATCACTTTCTACAAGTATACACATAATCGCGTTTTCTTGATTTCATAAGCAATAATCACTTAATTGATTTATACTTGCATTCAAACACATATAATCACATTAACAGTATAATACATACATCAACTCACATATTCATAACCCACATTTGATTCATGTATAAGCTGTACCTGGCCGAAAGTATACATATTCTCAAACATCCCAATGAATATCCTTTATAACTTTATCACATCTCAATATTCAACTTAACTCATTTCAAAAAGAAAAGTCAACTTCCACGTACCTGAACATTTAGTTCATTTATCACATTCAATCATATTAACGTGACCTGTATACAGTCGATAGCATAAGCCTAATATAATACACTGGCATGAGATTTATTCTAGCGCATAACTCGTATATCCAAATTATCAGCATTCATCAAAATTCTACAAACTTTCGAATGTCGGAACTTAATCAAATAATTTCGTGAACAAGATTAACAAAAATGTCCATTTAGAAATAGCACATATAACTTCATATACCGAGAATCTCATAGACTAAGTCCATAAACATTTTCAACTAAGCACTTAAGTGTACATATAACTAAATCCATTCCTTAACAACATATCCACCACTTTTTTTTTCGTATCCACTTATAACAAATTACAGCCGAACAATAATCAATCGTCAATTTATATGTATTAATCCCCAATTTATATCTATTAATCCCCAATTCAAACTCAAATACCGAATATCAGTATCTAATAAAATTCAACATCTAACTTCAATTCTACTTCCTAACATTTGTCAATTTAAGAGCGTCGTACTTGTCTGGAGTATGTCGTTTACTTTAAGCCATAGTCCAACCATGTCTTACATGTTATCACATATCGAGTCGATGCCATGTCCTAGACATGGTCTTACACAACATCTCAAATCAATGCCTTCGTCCCAGACCAGGTCTTACATGAATCTCATTTCACACACTTAGTGCCCACTGACCGATCTCGCACACTAACTCGATTGAAGACTCACACACAGTGCTCAATTATCGATCTCGCACACATAGTGCTCGGTTAGGAATTCGCACACACAGTGCCTCAATTACCATCTCGCACACATAGGCTCGGTAAAGAATTCCATTGCCTCTAATCATTCG
>NW_024402973.1:0-32208 GCF_007990345.1 Gossypium hirsutum | reverse complement strand
AACACGGCCTAGATCTGCTCCACGGGCAGACCACATGACCGTGTCAATCTGGACGAATTGGAGCACGACTCACACGGGTATAGCACACGCCCGTGCCATTCTAACAGGCTCGAACACGGCCTGAAGTAATCGCACACGAGTGTGTCCCTACCAAGCCCAAGTTAAGTCCAATTCAGAAAAAGCCACTTTTGAGGGCTTCTAGGCATTCCAAAGCCTATAAATACACCCTAGAAGAGGAGAAAAAGGAGAATGAGAAGAGGGGTAAGGAATTACTCCAAGAAAGCCGATTGATCCATCTCAGAACCGGATTCATCATCAAGACTGAAGATATCTCCTTAATTTCCCTACAGGAGTTTTGGGTTTTCTTTATGTTTTGTATTCTTTATTCTTCTGAGATGTTTTCTTATTTAGTTATGAACTAAAACCTCTAAATACCTAAGGGGAATGAAACCTAAGACGAATCTTGTTATTATTTTCTAAATTGTATGATAAATATTAAACTTGTTCTTAATTATGTGTCCTTAATTCTTGTTTTGATATCCCAGGATACTGATTCAAGACATGCTCTTATTCAGAGGAGGAATAAACCCTGTCTAAGGTACTTTTGTCATAATTAAGCGGAGTTGATTGTGCGCCTAGAAATAGGGTGACAAGATTTTATCGGATTAGGGTGAAACCTAATAAGGGGATCCATAGATTGAGTTAATGCAACCCTAGAGTGTTAATTAGAGAAAGTATCGTTATTCAATCTAGGGATTAGACGTTATTAGTCTTGAATAGGGATAATAACATAACTTAGGGATATCTGCGGAACAAGTTGAATGAATAAATCGTCCGATTCGGAGCCAGAATAACAAGTAAAGTCTAGGTGGATTTTTCCTTAGTATTGTCTCAAGTCAATCGATTTTCCCAAAAGCAATTCCCCAATTCTTTTCTCTGTGCGTTCTTAGTTTAGATAATTAGTTAATTAAAACAAAAACCCTCTTATTCTTAGCTAGATAATAAAAAGACAGTCATTACTAGTACTTTTAGTTCCTTTGGTTCGACAATCCGTCTTACTAAAACTATACTACAGTTTGATAGGTACACTTGCCTAAATCGCGATAATAATTAGTTTCAAGAACGATTAATTATAAATTTTAAAACCTATCACGAAACCTCGCGATCAGAGAACTTGAGAAAGTTCTAGAAAATTTTCTAGGTTAAGTGTGTAGAGGCAATGCACACGCCCGTGTGCTTTGGGACACACCCGTGTCCTACACCCGTGTTGAATTTCTAAAAATTATTTTTCATTTCGAACATAAAAGAGTTTTCACACGGCCAAGCACACGCCTGTGTCCCTGGCCCGTGTCCTTCACACAGCCTAGACACGCCCGTGTGGTCGCCAGTATCCAAAAACTCGAGCATTCTGTTTATGATGTCAGCATGCATTTAGGGTCACACGGCCAAGATACACGCTCGTGTGCTGGGCCGTACCCTCCACACGGTTGAGACACACGGCCATGTCTCAACTCGTGTGTTTACTACCATTCATTCTGACTTAAAATTTTTAGGTGCAGGGGACACACGGCCATACCACACACACATAGGGCGATCCGTGTGTCACACACGATCTAAACATACACCCGTGTGTCTATCCGTGTGGACCTTGTTAGGCTACTTTCCAAGCCTTTGGTCACCCTCTATCAACCCCATACTCTTATAGGTTCCCATAATATATAACAAGGCCTAATTATACATCTTGAATGACCTTGATAAACCTCATTACATGTAAACCTCATCTCATCGGTTTTACCCATGCTAGGTTATTCCCTTTGTATTAAGGATTTTTGTGCCTTAAAATACTTTTAAGATTGGCTCATTATTATTACTCATTGCCAATTATGACCTAGTCATCCCATGTGATTTGGTCACATTACATGTATGGAAATATGGTAGGCCATATTTCATCCTTACTAGTAGGGGTGAGTAAAATTCGATTCGATTCGAAAAACTCGATAAAATTTTCAAATTTTGAATTAAATAGTTCGAGTTATTTGAGTTAATCAAGTTATTTGGGTCAATTCGAATAAAAAAATAAGTTTTTCTGTTTAACTCGAATGTGAATTACACAATTCGAGTTATCCGAAAATCTGAATAAGAAAAGGCAAAACTACGTCATTTTGATAAATGTTTACCTTTTCTAAAGTTAAAAGTCAAAAACCATTAAGTTAAAAGGTAAAACTATGTTGTTTTGATAAATGTTTACTAATTAAGTTAAAAGGTAAAACCATTATATTGTTTATGTTGTTAAATAATTTTATACTTCGTTTCCTAGTTACATAATCGGTTCATGTAAGCGCAACATTGAGTACAAATAATAGGATTCGTTAACTCGACTCGACTTGACTAGAAATTTTTGACTCGATTCGATCTGATTCGAAAAAATTCAAATTGAGTTCGATTGCTAAAATAGGATTCATCAACTCGACTAACTCAAAATTTTTTGACTCGATCCGACTCGACTCGATCGAATGCTCACCCCTACTCACTAGCACAATTGAATATAAACATGCACAAATTTATAGGTCATAACCTACATCAAAATAAGCCAATTCCCATGGCCATATAAAGTGAACATGTATAGCTTTACGAGCCTTCATATTGGCAAATCAAATGACACATATATCAAAATAAACAAATGCCCTATACATGCCATTGATCAAAATAAAAGTATCTATATACCAAAGCTAGACAATATGATAGTGTGTTGAATCTCCGACAGTTTTTCAATCTTTACGAGTCCTCGAGCTCTGTAAGACAGGGAAAAGAGAGGGGTAAGCATTTACATGCTTAGTAAGCCCAAATAACTGGAAAGTAAACTTATCGATTAATTAGCATGCAACCATATTAGAAAATAAGACCAACAAGCACGGAATGGTTTCCCTATCACATGCACTAAATCAACAAGATAGTCACATAACAATGCACCATGTAATTTGTCTTAGATGAACTCATCATCCAACAATTTCATTTTTACATATCATGTTAATCCCGTTGAGTCTCTCGAAAATCTCGATGGATTTTCCATTTACCGTCAAGTCATAAGAGCGATCATCTCATGTACGCACTCCCGCAAACCTCACATCTTACGGCGGGATTACCAGTCCAGGCTAAATCCCCCGTAATATCAACTCATAGGGTGATGTCGAGATTACCAGTCTAGGCTAAATCCTTTGTAGCAACAAAACCCGTAATGAGCTCGGATCTGAATTACCAGTCCAGGTTAAATTCAGACCCTAATCAGATTACTTGTCCGGGCTAAATCCATTATGCACACATATTCTTCGGGAGGCTCGATCACTCAAGAAACACCAGTCCAGGCTAGATCCTTTCTATATTTGAGATCAACAGATTATCCGTCCGGGCTAAATCCTTTTTCTACAACACATGCAGGATCTCAAGTCATGTAAGTCATGGTTTATCCATCGAATTTCCCTTTTTACTTCAACTGTGACATTTATCATCATGTCATTATTATTAACATATTTCATGGATTTTCATGCCATTATTATAACCAAATATCATGGACTTATAACACATGTAATTAGACATATTAATAGTTTACTTAAAATTCGAACTTACCTGATATCCGTTTCGGTTTTACGTCTCGGTTATTTTGAAACCTTTCGTTTTCCTCGATCGACTTTCGGAATTTGTTCTTCGGGGTCTATAACAATAAAAATGAATTATCAATATCTCACATTATTCTTTTCAACCCTAAATTTTACCCCGGACAAAATGATCGTTTTGCCCTTAACTTTTCACATTATTTATGATTTAGTCCCAAGGCTTGTATAATGAAATGCATAAATTTCTACATTTCCCAAGCCTAGCCAAATGTTATTTTCTCTTATAGAAGCCCATATTTTTCCATTATTTTATATTTTTACCACATATTTTACACCTTTTGCAAAAAGGTCCTTTTAGGGGTTTTTCTTGAAAATCACCTAGAAAAAAGATGTTTAACACACATTCAACTTTCATATTCCTCCTTAAAACATCAAAGAATAAACATGTCACACATGGGTCACTTTTCAAACATGAACCCTAACTTAAAATATGGGTAGAAATGGAGAGAGTAAGCTACCGGGATTTCAAAAATACAAAGAACATTAAAAAGGGGCTTGGGAGCACTTACTTTTGAGTTTGAAAATGTTGAAAACCCTAGATATGGAGGGCTTGAGAATTTCAGTTGGATGAGGGAGAAGAATGGCTAATTTTTTCCTTCGCTTTCCCATTTTATTTCATTAATTAGCCAAATGACCAAAATGCCTTTAAGCCTTTTCTTTAAAATTTCATCCATTCATGTCCATTATTGTCCAAAAACTCAGAAATTGGAAAAATTTATCTTTAAGACCTTCTAATTAATAATCTAAAGCAATTTCATACAAATTTCTTCTAGAATCCAATTTTTATAATTTATTCAATTTGGTCATTATTTTCCAATTGGACACCTTACTCATAAAATTTCTTCATGAAACTTTATCACATGATTATTCTCATATTCTAGACCTTATAATATTCATAAAAAAAATATTTCAACGTCGAATTTGTGGTCCCGAAATCACTGTTCCGACTAGGCCCTATTTCAAGATGTTACAAGTATCTTCATCTTTTTGACAATTTTTTTCCAATTACATTCTCCTTCCTATCATTATCAACTACCAAGTTATAAATATTACCATCAATGGTACATTTGATTTGGAAATACTGGTCACAGTAGGTTATCTTTCTTTTTCTGAGACTAGCAACATCTTTCAAAAAACATAAATCTAGCTCAAAATCTTTGCCATCACTCTCACCTTCAAGCCTACATGTCATTTTCTCTCCCTCTTTATATTCTTATCTCTCTACTATATTGATACTCTTTTTTAGGCAATCACTATAAGGATGTCCAATTTAATTGCAACAGAAGCATTTTCCCATGGTTGGCTTGGTATATAAATTTGTTTATGTGCTTTTGGGTACCCTGCACTAGCTTTTTGTTGTCTTTTTTTATCATCGACATGTTTCTCTACTTGTTTTGTGCATTATAGATGGATGTGTTCTTGTATGTCACCATTTGTGCATATTGGAGGTGATTTTTCTTAGTCAAATTTGCCTTTTACTCTTGCACCATCATTATTGCCTTTAACACCATATTTCGTGCTTTAACAATATTTGCCAACATTTGCACAACAATATTGTCTTAGGTTACAAGCCTTAGCCTATTAAGGTATTGGTATACCTATTGGCTATTGGACTCCTTCAAATGTGTTTTTGCAAGCTTCACGAACTCCATAGTGTAGTTGTGCACCAATCTATTTCCTTTGGTACACCATTGATATTGCAATAATAAATATTGCTCATAATTCATGTATAAAAATGGAGCCTTGAGAAATTGCTTCATTTTGCACCAATTCGCTCCATATGCTACTAATCTTGCCATTAATATTACAGGAATAGATATTGCTCATAATTCATGGATGCAAATCTAGTATCTTATAAATATTCTCACCAAGCTAAGGCTACTCCCTTTAATCCGTATGCTACTAATCTCACCCTTCTCTCCTAAGAATCTTCATACAGTAAAAAAAATCCATCTACTTCTATAAGTTAGTCCATAAAACCCTCTATATTCAAATTACCATCAACGTTAGGAAAATCTACCCTTAGGCTAAATATATCATCTCGGGAATACCATTGGACAAGTTTCCTCACCCTATGTTAACCATGTCGAGATATCCTTCTTCATCCTCTGAATCTTGCACATTAGCTTGTTGCTGAAATTAAGGGTGAACGTTCAATCGAATCGAGTAAAAAAAATTCAAGTTAATCGAATTAACGAGTCCTATTTTATCAAATCCTAACTCGATTTGAAATTTTTTCGAATCGAGTCAAGTCATATTGAGTAAAATTGTTCCGAGTTAAATTAAAAAATTAATCATATCAAATTAAAATATTGTTACAGTATAACTAATTTCATATTAGAGCACATAAATTTGAAACCATATATATTTAAAAGTTTTTTCAAAGAAAAAATAAGAAGATAACTTAGTATGATAAACATGAATCATTAATTAACTTATTTAGCCCCAAAATTATTATTTTAGAAAAAATTTAACTTTTTAACTTTCTTTATATATTGTCGAAACCATTTTCTAAATCGAGTTTTGGAAAATGGGAATCGATTTTAAAAACGAAAACGGGAGTCGCCACCAATCTTTTTAGGTGTGATTGGATCACCTTTAAAACATTTTGTTTTAAAATCATTAGTTTTGGTCCACGGAATAAAAGAACGGGTTCGGGAGTTGGTGACGTACGAGGAAGGATTAGCACCCTCGTAATGCCCAAAAATTGGTACCTAATTGATTATCAAATGTCTTTAATGTTGGAAATTTAAAAAATTTTAAGATGTAATCCTCTTTAAAATTCTTTGATTTTGAAAATTTGAGTTCACTCGTATCAAAACATTGACACTAAGTTAACATTTTGGAAATCCCTATCTCGAAACGACAAATCGCCACATCCAATAAGTTAGGACACAACGCTTTGAAATTCCAAGACAGTTGCTCGTATTTCAAAATCTTAAAAACTTAGAATGGTACTTGACTATTCGAACTTAACGAGGAAAGTTGCAACCCAATAAGTTAGGGTACTACTTTTCGAAATTTCCAAACACCAAGCATTGCCTTTATATTTTTTCGAAAATTTTTGGAGCCTTGTCTTTTTAAAGATGATGTATGGAGAAGTGTACTATATTATAAATCATAATAATATATTATTGTACTAGGTAAATAAAAAAATGAATACTACGATAAAAAGAATAATATATATAAAGCAAAAAGAATGCAAACAAAGATATATGTATAGCATGTATTGAAAATGAATAAACAAAGTATATAAACATATGGAATAATATTTAAATGATGCATGATATAAAAACATAATCAAATAATGTATGGTATACCAATAGAAGAAATATAGTGTCAATTTGCATATAATTATAATAAAAATAAACTTAACACATACATGATACATACAATATAAAACATATAAAAAAAGTAATTGATTGCTAACAAAATATACATACAATTAAAAAACAAGACGTTTCATAACCATTTTAAAATAGTATATAATATATAATATAATAACATAGTAACAAGAATAAAAGAATAATAATTATATAATAATATATTGGTTTGAAAGTATGTAAGAGATTTCATAATATAACAATATTAATTTAAAATGAAATAATATATAGTGAATAAATATAAAAAATGAAATGTGCATATAATGTGAGTTAAAAATATAATTTAATAATAATAATTTACATTTTTAAAATAATTTATATATAAACATAAATAATATAATTTGTGATACATGATATATAAAAAACAATAACATAAAAATAAAACATAATAAAGATTATATAATAAAATGTAATATAAACATATAAGAAAAATAATAGATATAATATAAAGTAACATATAAAACAATATATATATAATTAATAAATATAATATATGTGAAAATATAATAATATATAAAGAAATGTAAAATAATATTTAAGAAAAATAATACATAATAAGTAATAATCATATATAATTAAAATAATACTTATAATAAAATAATTTTATAATATATAATATAAAAGTAAAATTAAAATAAAGCAAATAATAATATATATAGAATAATAAATATAGGACTAAATTTAGAGTTTAACAAAATTACAAGGCGAATTTCAAAGAAACAAAACTGAATTGAGGCCCTATTTAGAACGCTCGTAAAATTAGAGGGACTCACTGGGCAAAATACCCTATTCCCAAAACGGCCACGTTTCTCATAATATAATTTAACAACTGTCAGGGCCTAATTAAAACTAAAATAAAATAATAGGGCCAAATCATAAATGAAATAAAGTTTAATTGTAAACGCAAAAGGGGTAGGAGGACCGATTGGGAAATTAACCAAATTTTAAAAAATGCGCGGATCCTCCCTGGGTAATCGGGTCAACACGCGGATCCTGGGGGTCGCAGAACGACGCCGTTTCGTTCAAGCTATATAAGCTACCTTCTCAGCTTAAAATTCATTTGAACCCCAATTTTAAAAAAAAACTAAAAAAATTCTCTCTGAAAGAGAGAGGAAGGGAGCTCCGGTTCTGGCCTTCGTACGCCACGCGCCGGTCCACGCGCCGCCCTAAGGCCACTATATATAAAGATCGGAGGGTTTAAAAATCCTCGTCTCTCAAGATCCAAAACAGGTAGTTCTTCTCCTTTTCAAATCCCTTAGTATTTTGCTAAACAGTTCATATATATGGGCAAAAAAATAGAGAACAAGTCACTCGATTATCACCTTTGAAACTGTTTGTATTCGTTTTTATTTCTGTATCTGTGTCCTCGTTATAAGGGTTACAAAGGCTTTTTTTATAGCCTACTGATTTGTTACATAAGGAAAGAAATCTCTGATTTCCTGTATCTTTGACTGATGTGCTGTGATTTCCTTGCCATTTTCTACTCTGCTTTTTCGCGTATCTGCTGTTTGTTTCCTTTTCTTGCAGGCAATCGAGCGAGGGATCCAATAGTGACTATGCTGGTGTAGACGCGTGCACTGATCACGGTGCTGATGGAGCCTTGGTGATGGTCATGACGTAATTTGGGGCCAGACCAAGGGACGATCGATGATCGGGGCGTTGATGAGCATTAAAGCCCCTTGGGACAACTCATTAAACAGTGGCCTCGATTTGGGGGTTACCAGACACTCCCCGAAGCTTTCAGAAATGTTTGCGGCGCCACAGCATTCAGGAAACCCTAGGGTTTCCCTGTTTCTCTTAAGTCTGTTGGGCCTTTTGGGCTGTTTTGTTTTGGGTCAAGGTCTGTAATGTAATGGGTTAGGTCTGACTTAGGCTAGCAGGGATAATGAGTCTGATGGGCTGCTGGGTGTAACGAGTCTTATTTGGGTTTGGGTTTAGCTTAGGGGTATTAGGTATTGTTTTGGCTATTGGGTTATACCCGGATATGGGTTTTTGTATTTGGGCTTTGGGTAGTAACAGTAGGCCTGGACTTTCAATGGACTTTTTAATAAATGTTTATTTATTTATCTAATTTTTTCTTTATTTAAACCCGGTCAAATTTGGGCTATTACAGCTGCCCCTCTTTGCTTATTACTGTGTAACAGGAATCAAGCAAAGACTCATAGAAAGACCCAAATTTGATTGGTTCTATGATCTTCAATCTGCTTTCCGCTGAACATAGAGACACTGATTCTGCTTCTTCGATTTGTAAGGATGTCAAATCATCTTGAGTCTGTTTGAGAACATTTGAGAGTCATATCTGCAATGTCCTCGATTTGTTCCTCGTAAGCACAAGGATGCCAAACCATCTTGAGTCTGTTTGAGAACATTTGAGAGTCATATCTGTCTGCAATGTCCTCGATTTGTTCCTTGTAAGCACAAGGATGCCAAACCATCTTGAGTCTGTTTGAGAACATTTGAGAGTCAAATCTGCTATGTCTTCGATTTGTTTCCTTGTAAACACAAGAATACCAAATCATTTTGGATCTGCTTCAGTATAAACATCTGAAGGTTAGATCTGTACACAAGAATACCAAATCATCTTGGATCTGCTTCAGTATAAACATCTGAAGGTTAGATCTGCTATCTTTGAGAACGTCTGAGAGTCAAATCTGCTATGTCCTTGATTTGTTCCTTGTAAACACAAGAATATCAAATCATCTTGGATCTGCTTCAGTATAATCATCTGAAGGTTAGATCTGCTATCTTTGAGAACGTCTGAGAGTCAAATCTGCTATGTCCTCGACTTGTTTCTTGTAAACACAAGAATACCAAATCATCTTGGATCTGCTTCAACATAAATGTCTGAAGTCTAGATCTGCTGTCTTCAATTTATTTCCCATAATCATAGGGCTGCCATGTTGAAATCTTTGATCTTCATGACCTGTAAGATGAGTATGTGCCTATGCCTAAGTATGCTATGATTGAAATGAGTCGAATGCCCTTAACATGTTATGATGCAAAGTGCTGTGAATATGACCCCTATCTCAGGTGTCATTATTCATTCCTTCATTTCTTTCTCAAAATTTATTCTTACTCAGCTTGTAGCCTTCCTCCAATGCTATGATCTACTGAGGATGTCTGTAAGAATTGAATCATCCATTTCTTTTGAACTGGAAGAAAGAAATCCCTCGAGTTCCTTTTATTCCTTACTTACGTGAATTTCTCGAACAATTGTCCTGTTTTAGTTTCTTGTATTATCTAATTCAAAGTATGTGCATCTTCATATCATAATTATTAGCTCTAAAATATCAGAGATGAGTAATCTTGAGAATAATTGGATTCGAATTTTACAGTAAAAAGAAATGCTTGATAGCATACTCTTTAAGAAGAAATAGAATTCTAAAGATGCAGCAGGATAAAAATCAGATGCTTAAATACGCGCTTGAATCTTCATTAGCCCCGGCTTTTTTGTTCGCATGTTTAAAAGATCCAAGTACTTTGTTGATGCCCAATGTACACTGTGCCTCACCTCTGTCAGTCAATATAGCAAGTTGCTTGGCCCTTCAAATTTGAGCTGCCCTTTCGGGTTTCAACTCAAATCCCTTTGGTCACAAGGTGCCCTTTGTGGGTTTTCACCTTGGCCTCTCCATTTTTTTTTTAAATTCAGGCGCCCTTTGCGGGTTTTCACCTTGGATTCTTTTCCTTTTAGACAAAGTACTTTTTGACTAGTCTGAGTTCACCGGATTGGGTAGGCTCTTTCCATCCATTTCTGTCAAATCAATGCACCACCAGAAAAAGCCTTCTTCACGACGTATGGCCCTCCAATTTGGCATCCATTTCCTCTAAAGTCCTTCTGAATGGGAGGATTTCTTTAGCACAAGGTCCCCTTCATGGAATTCCTTGGACGACCTTTTTATCATAAGCTCGCATCATACGCTTCTGGTACATCTGACCATGTCGGATAGCCTTCAGCCTCTTTTCCTCAATCAGTTTAGCTGGTCATATCGAGACTGAACCCATTCAGCTTCATCTAACTTTATCTCTGTTAAAATTCGGAGAAGTATTTCCACTTCAATAGGTAAACTGCTTCCATCCCGTAACTAATGAGAACGGAGTTGCCCCATAGAAGTTCTAACAGATGTTCGATAAGCAAGAGTGCAAACGGTAGCTTTCATGCCATCCTATAAGTCTCAGTATCTTTCCACTATTTTTTAATGTTCTATTGGCAGCCTCACTGCCCCATTCTCTTTGACGATAGGGTGAAGAGTTGTGATGCTTGATTTTGAACTGGTCGCAAACCTCTGCTATCATTTTGTTGTTCAAATTCAATGCATTGTCGGATATGATCCTCTCAGGCATTCCATACGACAAATGATTTCCTTCTTCAAAAATTGACTTACAGCTGACTTGGTAACATTTGCGTAAGAAGCAGCCTCTACCCATTTTGTAAAGTAGTCAATAACTACGAAAATAAACCGATGTCCATTCGAAGCTTTCGGCGATATTGGTCCGATGACATCCATGCCCACATGGAAAATGGCCATGGAGACGTCATGACATGTAAAGTGAGGGGGTATATGAATTTTGTCCCATAAATCTGCACTTATGGCATTTTTTGGCATATTGATACAGTCTCCTTCCATAGTGCCCAGTAATAGCCAAACCTCATGATTGTCTTGCCATCGTGAACCCATTTGCATGCGTACCACATACACCTTCATGGACCTCTTCTAGAATTAGCTTGGCTTCCACAGCATCAACACATCTCAAAAGTACTTGGTCTTTCCTTCTCTTGTACAGAACATCCCCGTCCAAAACATAGTCACAAGCTAATCTTCTCAGGGTTCGTTTGTCATTTTCGGATGCCTGTGCTGGATATTTACGATCTCTTACATATCGCAATATATCCTGATACAAGGATTGTCATCCTTTTCTTCCTCTTCAAGGTTACAACAGCTAGCTGAAATTCATAGACACTCATTTGAATTGGTCTATCTCTCCTCTTTGTTTGCCTTAATCATTGAAGCCAAGGTTGCTAAAGCATCTGCCATCTGATTCTCATCTCGTGGGAGATAGTTGAAGTGATGTCATCGAACTCTCTAGTAACCCAAACTACATTCGATAATTGATCAATTAGGGTCTCTTGTCTCCCATTCACCTCTTACTGATAGATACCAACGCAGATCTCCATATACTTCTAGGTTTTTATGCTCTTTCTATGGCGCTTGGAGCCCATAGCATGCTTCGTATTCACCATATTATTGTGCAGTAAAATCCAACTTGCAGTGAACGGTAATGGTCCCATTCGGGGATACCAAGACTGCCCATTCCATTTCCGACTGCATTAGACCCCATCAAATTTAGTTCCATGGGAATCTTCAGTTGCTGCTATACACATTAGCTCCTCATTCGAAAATAAATTCAATGGTCGTAATCCTCCAAAGCTCTAACTGGCCAAGAAGTCTGCCACCGCACTTCCTTGATAGCCTTCTGACTTACATAGACTATCGAATCTGAAAGCAAAATTTGCCATCTCGCCATTCTTCATTAGAGCGTTGATTCCATCATGTATTTTAATGGATCTAATTTTGAGATGAGCCAAGTAGTATGGTATAGCATGTACTGTCTTAACTCCGTGTGGTCCAAATCAACGCACAGCACAACTTTTCGATTGCGAATATCTCATTTCACAGTCAGTGAATTTCTTACTGAGATAATAAATTGCCTTTTCCTTTTTCCCTGACTCGTCATGCTGACCAAGCACACATCCCATAGAATTGCTGAACACTGACAAGTATAGTATTAACGGTTTATCTGGACTAGGCGGAGATAACACTGGAGCATTCAACAAATACTGCTTGACTTTCTCAAAGCATTCTGGCATTCTTCATCCCAAGCACCTTGATTGTGCTTTCTGAGGGACGAAAGATAGGATCACATTTCTCAGTCAATTGTGAAATGAACCGAGCAATGTAATTCAACCTTCCTAGGAATCCTCAACTTCTTTTTGAGTACGTGGTGGAGGCAACTCCCGTATGGCTCTGACCTTGTCTGAGTCAACTTCGATTCCCTTTTCACTGACTACGAAGCCTAATAACTTCCCGATCTGGCTCCAAGTGCACTTTGCTGGATTGAGCTTCAACTGAAATTTCTCAATCTTAAGAACAATCTCTCAAGACCTCAATGTGTTCTTTTTCTGTTCGCGACTTGGCATCATATCATCAACGTATACCTCAATATCCTTATGCATCATGTCGTGAAACAAGTTTACCATGGCTCGTTGGTATGTTGCCCCTGCGTTCTTCAACCCAACGGCATTACTTTATAACAAAAGGTGCCCCACAATGTTATGAAAGTAGTTTTATCCATATCCTCTGGATGCATCTTTATCTGATGTATCTAGAAGCCGTCCATGAAGAGAACAACGATATCCGCTGTGTTGTCTACTAAAGTGTCATGTGTGCAGAGGAAAATTATCCTTTGGGCTTGCTTTGTTTAGATCTCTGTAATCAACGCACATTCGTACTTCCCGTCTTTCTTAGGACGGTACAATATTAGCTACCCATTCAGAGTACTTCACTTCCTGCAGAAATCCTGCATCAAACTGCTTCTTGACCTCATCTTTATTTTCAGGACAATGTCTGGCCGCATCCTTCGCAACTTCTGTTGGACCGGTCTACATTCTTGTCTTATCGAAGACGATGTACTACAATGTCAGTACTCAATCCGGGCATATCCTGATAAGACCATGCAAAATATCCTTGAATTCCTGAAGCAACTCAATCAAGCTACGCTTGTGTCATTAGCGATCAGTGTTCCATTTTCACCTCCTTCCTTCCTCTAGGCTATATTGCTCTTTTCATGTGCATGATTGTTTCTCTCTGTTTACCATTCTAATAGATCGAGAATACTCACAATCTGAACATTTAAAACCTACTCTCTAAACACATGTCTTGCTCAAGAGAAATCAGGAGCGGAGTATTAGCCTCATATCATTGATATCTAGAGACCTGTGAGGGGTATGAAAGAATATACAAAGAATGAATGAATTGAGAATGATCGTTTAGTGCTATGAATAAAAGAATAAGAATTGTTAGAATTTAAGGAATATTGGTTGATAAAAATGAGACAATACTCTTTTAAATTGGTAAAAGTTATGTTTTATTTGAATAATAATAGATGAACATAAGCCTATTTCCAAATGTAATCTTACTACTCCTAGGCCCTAGAGTAATAAACATGTTTCGAGAATTACTCTGAAAAATTTCTAAAGACTACAGGAAGATCCTCCGCAGTCCAATTGTTCAGAGAGCTCCCCGGTTCGTAAGGGTGAATACCCTCAAGGTTTTCTTGTCCAAACACTCATTATGTACAACATTGATTTGATAACTCTCTTTACTAGCAACCCTCCTGACTTAAAGGTTTTGGATATAGGTGGGAATGTCATCAGTTCCCACTCTACTTCTCCTCCGTTCAACGCGCTTCCTTCTTGCTTGACGCTTTTCCATCTCTGTCTCTTTTGTTTATGGTCTGGCTTAAAACCCAAACCAAAGCGATCCTTCTTCTCCGTCAATTTTGGGACTGAATCCCTCTTGCAACTTTTTCCTAGTCCTTTTCCTGGCAATGCCCTTCCCCATCATTATTGCAAGGCCATCCTTGTTGCTCTAGACATTTGGAACGCACCTCGCTTCCCTCCGAAATGAAGTAGCATTAACAATTTCCAAAGAACGAAAAGAACACTCAATAGCCTCCTCATTGTCTCCACATAAGGAGGCTTACTAGTGACGCTGCTATGATGTCCTCCTCTGCATTGATGGTTATCAAGCGTCCATCTGTCACCAACTTCAATTTTTGGTGCATGAAGAAGGCACCGCTCCTGCCGAGTGTATCCATGGCCTCCCCAAAAACAATTATAGAGGCTTGATATCCATTACCAGGAAGTCAACTTCATACGTATTGGTCAATCTCCAGAGGGATGTCAATCGTCCATTACTTTCCTTTCAGTTCCGTAAAGGCTCTTACCACATTATGACACGTCTTCATGTGAACTGTCAATGGTAATCTGTTCAATGTGGATAATGGAAGGACGTTCAAAGCGACCCATTATCAACGAGTACACTGGAAGCGTGTATCTTTGCAACGAGTGGTGATGTGCAAAGCCTTAGTTGACCTATGCCCCAGTGGAATTCATCATCATTGAAGTAGATGAAATTATCAGCATTGATGTTATTATCAACCGGTCCAACTTATTGACAGATATATCATGAGTGACATATGTCTCGTTGAGTACCTTCAACACGCTTCTCGATCACTTCAGAGCTTACAGTAAGGCTAAAACGATATGTGCTGGTTGCTTACGCAACTGCTCGACCAACTGTACTCACTATGCTTAAGAAACTTTAGAAATTCCTAGCTTCCTCCTCCTCATGGCTCGTTAACAGTACTTCACTCTTTTTCTCAATTTCAGCATTCCTTGGATTTTGGGCTCCACTCTGACGTCCCCTATATCATAACGCTTCCACTTCGCGTATGGGAACCTTCCTCTGTACATCTTTAGATGCGCTGGCTATGTTTCCTTCTCCCTGCACCGTCACGCTACAGTCATAACTCATGGTCTTTTTGCTATCCTTGTAAGGGAAAGAGTAGGTGATGGATAATAACCTTGGGCTGCTGGTCCCATTTCATTATTCCCTGCAAGGAGATAATGATCTTGTCTCTGGTTCTTTGCTGTTCATTTCCAGCACACATACTTGCTTTCACTAGACTACCTTCATAAACTGTAGCTCTTTGTTGTCTATGAAGCTTCACCAAGGCTTGAATTCCTCGCATCTCACGGAACTCACCGTATCCACTCTTTTATAGAGGTCAACATACCTTTTCATCATCTCCTCCCAGATACCCTCATAGGCATCCTTATCTCATCAACATTTTCCTTTTCCCTTTTTTCACCGGCTTCACCAATGCATTTACTCCTGTTGTCATGTTGCAAGGATTCTCAGTATTTGAGGTACTCTCAAATTTCAAAACCCCATTCTTGATCAACCTCTCTACGCTTCTTGAATCCAGTACAATTCTCGATTGAGTGCCCGATATTCCAGCATGATACTCACATCTGGCATTTGCATCATACCATTAGGATACGGAGGTTGTAATGGTTTTAAATGGAAAGGGCTATAGCATGCGCATCATATAGATTTTGATAGAGCTCCTATACGTCACAGTAAGGTGTAAATTGCATCCTCTCATGCCTATGTTGGATTCCTGCTTTGAGAGTCTTGTTGCCCAACTGTGGCTACTTTGGGCTGGTAACTGTGACTGCTTTTGAATTAAAACCACTTGTATTTTTACCTCATTGTCTTTTCTTCTGGGGCTGATCTTTTGACTACTTCCCCCTCATCTTCCTCCTCTTATGGCATTCTCTATCATTCTCTGCCATAACTATGTCCGCAAAACTTTTAGTAGTGCTTCCAATCATATGAGTAATAAATGGGGCTTTCAGAGTATTAATAAATAACATAGTGGTCTCCTTCTCCAACAGTGGTGGTTGAACCTGCATCTACCTCTCTCCTCTGTGAATGCCTAAAATTTCATTAGGCTTTTTCCATGTTTGCAGGTAATCCTGTCAGGGGTCATGTGTTACATGATTTACTGTTGCATGAAGGCTTGTGCAAGATCCCTCATGAACTTTTCTAGCCCGGCTCAACTGATGTACCATCTGGCTCCGCCCTATCAAACTATCTTGAAACAATGGATCAACAGCTGATCATTGTTTACATACCCGTCATCTTCTCAAACATTGTGATGTGGGCTCTGGGCAAGTAGTGCCATTGTACTTTTCAAATCTGGCATTTTGAATTTGTGAGGTAACACTAGTTTGGGACCAGACTTAAGTCCTTGGCATCAACCCATGATTTGCAGTGCCTTCCAAAGCCTTGAATTTTCTTCTAACCATTGCAGCGTTATCCAATTGCTTGCAGCTTCGGCCTTCAAATCCTCCTTTTCCACCATACTAGATCGGAACAAGAGATTAGTAAGATTTCACCCATATTAGTCCTGAACCAATCGGAAATTCACAGGACACCAGCATCAATTGCCCAGCGAGGCTCCAGTAGTAGATGGCCTTCTAGAGTGCCTCAGTTGCAATGAACATGCCGGTGTAAACCTGGAGGAGACCCTCATTCCTCTTCAGTGATGCTAGACCTTTCTTTTCAGTGGCTCAGAATGACCATTTCGCATTATTCCTCTAGCTTCCATATTTTCCTATCATTCTGCATTTAGCCAACTGCTCTTGCAATGTCTATTTTTGCAACTGCTCAAACTTTCCATTCTTAGTTTTAGTCGGTGCCGTAAGGATGTAATTTCCAGTTTTTCTTTTCTACCTTTATAAAGAACTTTAACTAATTAGGGTCTTTCTATAACCTTGAATGCATATGATATGATGTAATGCAAATGTATGAATGAACAAGCATCATTCATTCAATCTCATTTAGAAAATTTTTTAGAAAAAGAATATCTTTACATATAATGGATACAAGTACGCTTTCGCCTAATGCCAAATTTTAACTCTATTTAAAAGGGCTAACTCTCTTCCTATGTCTGACGACGACCCACACATACTCATACTCGCTCGTACAGCCAAGTCTGCACAATTCAGCAACCTCTCGATCTGAGCATGGCTTCCATGATATCCTTTCTCTAATTGCCCTCTAGACTGATAAGCTCTCCCTTTAATAATTCCTTGCGTCTCGAGTTGCTCTAAGTTTACCTTCTGCAATGCTGTTCCAATTTCACTTTACTCTTTAGCTCTTTAACTCACCGTAGATCATGGTCGATCAACGAAGGGATCTTCCAAGCTCAGTTACTTTAGACTTCAACCCTTATTCTCTTCTTCTAATGCCAAATTCCGCGATTGCATCTCCTGAACTCTTCTCCCAGTACTCAGCTCTAGCCTTTCCTTCTTGACCTCTTTCTGCAACTGATCTGAAGCCTCCTATTTCGCTCTTCTAAGGATACCTGTGCCTTTTTAGTGTTCCTTCAATCATCTCTATCCTCTTCAATCTTCTCTTTCCTTTCTTTCTTTTTCGACCTCCATCTTCTGGACATCAATATCTAACTCAATACATCTTTTCTTCAAGCTTTGCTATCCTTTTCTCGAGCTCCAATTTTTCCTCTCAAATTCTTGCTTCATAATTTCTAACTCCCGAGGGCATCACTTGCAGATATTCCTCCATCGGTCGAGCTCCTTCCATATTTGCTCAGGATTTATCATTAATCCTTCTACCTCTCCATTCAACATATTCTGGAGTCGTAGCAGGCCAATAGCTACTCCTTTCAACCGGCACGTCTTTTCAAGCCTAGAGATCTCACCGACCCTTTCTTGTAATCGCTCCTCTATATGCAAACTCACTTTGAGTTAGCCCATGAGTTGCTGGACGAACTGCCTCAAACCGAATTGCCTTAACACGAGCAAGGGGCATAACCATGGCACCCTCAAATTCCCAATAAAGGGACCCAATCGAAACTGCCGCAACGGTAAAGATCTCCAGGAATCATCCACGGAGCTCTCCACTCAACATCTTTCGACTGAAGATTTTAGATGCATCCAATTCCTCTGAACATCACTCTCCTAGTGACGACTATGTCCTTAGCGGTGAGTAATCCTCAAGAAAACCCGACAAACACCTTATCTATCACCGAAATGACTATAGAACCAACTAAGCATTGGCACAACCAATCCAAACCTGCTGCCAGCTTTCTACATGCCTAAGGACTGAATGTCTCTGCCAAATTAGGACAAAGTACCTCTTTGAGTCTATGGAAAGATCCTGTTTGCCATCACATATCCCAAAGCCCTAGGAACACCATCAATCCGTACAACTTAAGGCAAAACATCTACCCTTTTGTTCATCGGATGTGTCAAAATAGACCTTCAAAGCTCCCATGAAATCACTTGCACTCACCTTCTCTTTAATTCTGGCCGTAATCCACTGCTACTCATCCCTGAATATCATCAATTTCTCCAAAAGTAGGACATTAAAGCTCGAGAATAATCTATAACCTGGAACCTGGGACAACTAACAAGCAGTTACTCCTTACGTACCCAAGTCACTCCCTAAAATAAGCACTTACGCTGATTCCAACTGATGAGGGCTGGAACAAGTGCTCATCTATTGAACATCGAGCAAGTAAGGTAAATCTCCGTAATACCGTGAATATTAGTCCTTGCCCCATTATCCCAAATCTCCTTAATTCTTGGAGATTATTCTGCGTGACACTGATTGCAGTATATCCTGACAGCTCGACATATATCCCGCAGCTTACTATTCCCTTTCTACTGAGTTTGCTCAGACCATCTATGGACGTTGGCGTTGCCTCCACTCTATCAAGAAGTCCGTTCTCCATAATAAAACTCCTAACTTAGAAACTGACCGTGAATCGATACCTTTGTAATGTAAATTCATGCAAAAAAGAAAAGATAGTCAGTTCATGATATCAATAAATTCAACAATAATTTATAAGTATATCTAAGTTTAATCTAACTAAGTTGGCTCTTACGTTTTTTTCTATATGAGGTTGGTTCTAAAGTTTGAGTACCTGACCCAGCAGATTCTCAATCCCTCACCATATAGGCCCTTTGAATGAGTTCAGTTCAGGGAATACATTTCCCTATGGCTACAAGGAATGAAAATCTCACGAACCATAGTACGGAGTATCCCGAAATGATCCTATCTGCACGGAGCGAAAACCTCAGAAGCTACTTCTCATCCACTAAGGGTGTGACCACAACGGTCATGAAATGCAATGGTATTAGAATACACACATCAATATACAACACATAATGCAAGAGATTAAATCTTAAAATTTTTATATTTCGACATTAAGACAAGAGATAATCAATTACACGGCTTGACTCTCTAAAGTCCCCAGTGGAGTTGCCAAGCTGTCGAAACCATTTTTAAATCGAGTTTTGGAAATGGGAATCGATTTTAAAAAACGAAAACGGGAGTCGCCACCAATCTTTTTAGGTGTGATTGGATCACCTTTAAACATTTGTTTAAAATCATTAGTTTTGGTCACGAATAAAAAAACGGGTTCGGGAGTCGGTTACGTACGAGGAAGGATTAGCACCTCGTAACGCCCAAAAATTGGTACCTAATTGATTATCAAATGTCTTTAATGTCGAAATTTAAAAAATTTTAAGATGTAATCCTTAAAATTTTTATTTGAAATTTGGTTCACTGTATCAAATTACACTAAGTTAACCTTTAAATCCCTATCTCAAATGACAAATGGCCATCCAATAAGTTAGGACACAATGCTTGAATCCAAGACATGCTCGTATTTGAAATCTTAAAACTTAGAAGGGTATTGACT
This sequence comes from Gossypium hirsutum, assembly GCF_007990345.1. Classification (NCBI taxonomy): domain Eukaryota; kingdom Viridiplantae; phylum Streptophyta; class Magnoliopsida; order Malvales; family Malvaceae; genus Gossypium; species Gossypium hirsutum. The sequence continues at coordinate 11,798 of NW_024402973.1, read as the reverse complement.
ATTCGAACTTAACGAGAAAAGTTCAACCAATAAGTTAGGCACACTTTTCGAAATTTCCAAACACCAAGCATTGCCTTTATATTTTTTGAAATTTTGGAGCCTTGTCTTTTTAAAGATGATGTATGGAGATGTATATATAAAATCATAATAATATATTATTGTACTAGGTAAATAAAAAAATGAATACTACGATATAAAGAATAATATATATAAGAAAAAATGCAAACAAAGATATGATAGCATGTATGAAAGAATAAACAAATATATAAACATATAATAATATTAAATGATGCATGATATAAAAACATAATCAAATAATGTATGTATACAATAGAAGAAAATATGTCAATATGCATATATTATAATAAATAAACTTAACACATACATGAACATACAATATAAAACATATAAAAAAAATATGATTGCTAACAAAATAACATACAATTAAAAAACAGACTCATACAATAGTATAAATATAAAATAAAAATAGTACAAGAATAAGAATATAATTATAATAATATATTGTTTAAATATTAAGATTCATAATATAAATATTAATTTAAAATAATAATATATATAAATAAAAAAATGAAATTGATATAATGAGAAAATATAATTAATAATAATTCATTTTAAAATAATAAATATAAAACATAATATAATTGTAACATGAATATAAAAAATAACATAAAATAAAACATATAAAGATTAATAATAAAATGTAATATAAATATTAGAATAATAGATATATATAACAATAAAACAATATATATATAATAATAAATATAATATATGTGAAAATAAATATATAAGAAGTAAAATAATATTAAGAAAAATAATACATAATAATAATAATCATATATAATTAAAATAATACTTATAATAATAATTTTTAATATATAATATAAAAGTAAATTAAAATAAAGCATATATATATAATAGAATAATAAATATTAGACTAAATTAGAGTTTACAAAATTAGCAAGGCAATTTCAAGGAACAAACTATTGAGGCCTATTTAGAAGCGCGTAAAATTAGAGGGACTCACTGGGCAAATACCCTATTCCAAAACGGCCACGTTTCTCAGAATATAATTAACAACTGTCAGGGCCAATTAAACTAAAATAAAATAACATAGGGCCAAATACATAAATGAAATAAAGTTTAATTGTAAACGCAAAAGGGGTAAGAGGACGGATTGGGAAATTAACCAAATTTTTAAAAATGCGCGGATCCTCCCTGGGTAATCGGGTCAACACGCGGATCCTGGGGGTCGCAGAACGACGCCGTTTCGTTCAAGCTATATAAGCTACTTCTCAGCTTAAAATTCATTTGAACCCCAATTTTTTAAAAAAACTAAAAAAATTCTCTCTGAAGAGAGAGGAAGGGAGCTCCGGTTCTGGGCCTTCGTACGCCACGCGCCGGTCCACGCGCCGCCCTAAGGGCCACTGTATATGAAGATCGGAGGGTTTAAAAATCCTCGTCTCTCAAGATCAAAACAAGTAGTTCTTCTCCTTTTCAAATCCCTTAGTATTTTGCTAAACAGTTATATATATGGGCAAAAAAATAGAGAACAAGTCACTCGATTATCACCTTTGAAACTGTTTGTATTCATTTTTTATTTCTGTATCTGTGCCTCGTTATAAGGGTACAAGGCTTTTTTATAGCCTACTGATTTGTTACATAAGGAAAGAAATCTCTGATTTCCTGTATTTGACTGATCTGTGATTTCCTGCCATTTTCTACTCTGCTTTTCGCATATTGCTGTTGTTTCCTTTTCCTTGCAGGCAATTGAGGAGGGATCGGCAGTGACCTGCTGGTGTAGACGCGTGCACTGATCACGGTGCTGATGGAGCATTGGTGATGGTCATAACGTAATTGGGGCCAGACAATGGACGACCGATGATGGGGCGTTGAGAGCATGAGCCCTTGGGACAACTCATGTAAACAGTGGCCTCGATTTGGGGGTCTACCAGACCACCTCCCCGAAGTCTGTTCAGAGTAATGGATTAGGTCTGACTTAGGCTAGCAGGGATAATGAGTCTGATGGCTGCTGGGTGTAACGGGTCTTATTTGGTTTGGGTTTAGCTTAGGGGTATTAGGTATTGTTTTCGGCTATTGGGTTATACCCGAATATGGGTTTTTGTATTTGGGCTTTGGGTAGCAACAGTAGGCCTGGACTTTCAATGGACTTTTTAATAAATGTTTATTTATTTATCTAATTTTTTCTTTATTTAAACCCGGTCAAATTTGGGCTATTACATATATTATTAGAATTTTTTAAAAAGTTTATTATTATATAAGAATCATATAAATGTTATTTTTATATAAAAATTTAATATTTATATAGATTCATATCATAAATAATTTCATTATTATTAATATAAAATTATTTTAAATAATTTAATATTAAAATAAATAATAAAAGGTTATATTAATTATTATTTTTATTATATAAATATAAAATTTTGAGTTTAATAATAATTTAATATATATAATGGTTTAAATATTAAAATTATATGAATTATTATAAATAAGTATCTATAAATAATAAAAAATAAATACAAATATAATTAATGAAAACTGATTATTTATTAGTAAAATTATTCTTTAAGATAAATAGCAAATTTAATATATTTATTATTTAACATAAAATATAATTATTTTATTTACATATATTATTAAATTATTTTATACTTTCACATCACGGCTACAGATGTCTTTAAATCTAAATATATATTTCATTATTAATTTTAATCACAATTACTACAATATTCTATCATATTGCCTACAATTATTAATCTCACTGTCACCATTATTATTAACCTCATCAAAAGTGAACACAGTCCCATTGAAGAAAGCTTAATCTAGCTTATTTCCATTGGTTAGCATAATACAAAAATTGAACCATAGCCTCACCAGATTTCCTTCATTAAAACTTTGAACTGAGAAAAAAAAAAAGCCGGATTGGTGAATTAGCAACACATTTCTATTTTGAATATTATTGAAGTTTAGGTAAAGTTGGTGGTTTCAATTGCTAAATGCATGTCATTGTCATTTATAAAGCAAGTTGGGTAAAAGGAAATGACTTTTCTTTTCGTAGTACTGTTCTTTGAATGTTACCTAAAAGTGTTGTTATAACAAGCTTTGTAAAAGGTCTTCAATGTCGGTAATAAATAAAACATAATTGATTTGATAACTCCACAATGATTGAATTTCTTGTATTTGTTTATGAACATAGTGTGTGCTTTATAATATAACAATCATTTTTCAGTAAAACTTATAGAATAAATCAGTGTAACTATGTTAATTAATTAGCTTAGACAAGGTATTCAATTTCGATCAAGTCATTGACTTAAACATACATAAATTTTAATTATTTTTTTTAAAAATTATTATTTTAATTAAGATAATTGTGTAATGTAGTCATTCCGTTAAATATTTGTTACGCACTAACGACACGTTTGGTTCACTATAATAGAATAGGGCTGTAATTGAATAGAGCTGTAATGAATAGAGCTGTAATCAGTAATTTATTGTTTGGTTGAATGGAATGGATAGAGCTGTAATAGAATTCTTGTGTTTGGTTGAATGGAATAGATGTTGAATAGTATAAGAAAAAAAACTTAAATGACAAAGTACCCTTACAGAAATTTTCGTTAGATAGAGGATTATTGTTATTATTATTAATTTTAATAAAATTATTATTAATATATTTTATTAAATAATAAATAATTAACCATATTTTAACATAATTATTATTAATATAATTTAATAATATACAATTTAATAACATTCTTAATTTAATTATTATATGAATTAAAAATCATAATAATATATACTATAAAAATAATCTTAATCTACTTTTATTTTAATTAAATGCATTTTAATGTGCTAAAATATCATTAGTGAACAAATATTTAATTATTCTACATAAAAACAAAATTTAGAAGTAAGATCTGGAATTTTGGTCAATGCACAATAGCGCTCATCCTCAGTTAAACCTTCTGCTATAATATTGAATATAATTTTAATCACATTCTTGAATGGTGATATCAACACCATTCATAACATTGGAATAAGGCATAAACATTAGAGGCAATGCATTTAATTTCATCTTCAACAATGATTTGTTGACTAAATCCCTTTTGGGGAACCACTCAGATCGGGAACTTTTAGGATGAGAAGTGCTGTGTTAAGGTAATAATCATATGTTTTCTATAATAAAGGTTCCTTGTTTTTTTGCTGTAATAAAACAATATTATAGACTTTGGCTCATAGTAAAATTGAACTGGTGAGGTAAGGTCATATCGATTTGATCACTTTTTAACTTTTATCATCGATATTAGCCATTTGGCAATCTCGAGGGGATAGTTTCTTTTATAGTTTACTACATCTCCAAATAACTAAGTAATTGGAGAGATTGATTTGATATGATAATTTATCCTTGAAAAAATAGGTTAAACAAAACTCAGACATGTAGAAAATCAACTTGAGCTTCAAATGTATCGATTCATTTCATTAAACTGTTTACTCTCTAGAAATAGAAACCTGAATCAAGAAAAAAAAAAAAACAGCATAAACAACAAATAGAGAGCACAATAAAATATTTTCCATCTCTAATGGCTGTCAAAGCATTGCAAAGAAATAAATGGAACTTATAACCATACATAAATAATGCAATATCTTAACCACACCTTATAATTTGCTACATCAATGAATATACCATCTACTCCAAAAATATTTTTAATTGTCAAGGCATCATACCTTAGGCCTTTCCATGCCACTTCTAAAATATCCTATCCCAAAAGACAAGGATGAGCACGCAGTTGCAATTTCTATAGCTTTCAGTTTTGGAGGATTTCCTGGAACCTAAACCAATAAATTCACATATAAAAACTAATCAATAAATGTAATTTTTTTTTCGAAGATATATTGTGGTTTAATTGAATCTCGCCCCCGATAGGAGCACCTGCTTGCACGATTAAAATCCAACACTTTTATCAGTATCAGCTTGATTACTATCTTGAGCAAAAAAGCAAAGAACTTTCATGCAAGTAGAGGCAGGACCTGCCTGTGAGCTAAGCATGAAAATGACCTTATTAGTACCCCCAAGTATTGCAAATTGCAATGAATCTAATGTATGTTTCAAAGGCAGCCAAAATTATTTACTTGTGTCCATTTCTTTTTTAGCTTACCTTAATATTCTAAATGGGATCAAATATGATAAATCTTCGAATTTAAGAAATAATTTAAGATCGAACAAATTCAACTTCTATTATATGATTTATCACTTCTAGTTCTCACCAACATAGACGCTACCGATTTCAACACCCATGCTCGAATCAAGTAGACAATTAAATGTTTCAAAAGATGTATCTATTATACTACTTTTGTATTAATAGAAAGAGATACAAGCAGACAACCTAACTCAACAAGGTCCATTTAGGATAACTAAACTTTCTTCATGTAAAGGGAACAATTCCTGTTAGGTCATATAAATCCAAAAGAATCTTATAGTGACGATGAGACACAACTCCCAGAAATCCTTATTAGGTGTTCTCCGCACGCTAAAAACAACCAACTATGAAAGAGCCCAAAGGGTCCTTTTGAGGAGCCAACAGCCTGCCATACATTGCTGCTAATCCCACACTACCAGAGACCTGTCACAATTGTGGAAAAAGTGTCTCATAAATTATATAGCCTCCAAAAGGAATGAACTAAGAAAACTTCATCCAGTTTATCACCTTCAGTGCAACCACTGGGAGGCTCTATGCTATATTCTTCAGTGTCAACAAAATGATCCACAGTCCAGATATGTCTTCTGATGCGACAACATGATTGACCCCACTGTTGCCCTCAAAGTATCACATTTGAGCATGGACCTGACATACAGATGCTATGATTAAAAAAATAATAAAAATGCAGAAGAGACTCAAAGAAACATCACCTTGTAAGCATCAATATCGGTTCAATACAATTACACTACTATTATAGATTACGATATTCATACTAAGAGAAAATCATAATGCTGGTACAGATGCCAAGATTTTGAAACAGTAAGAATCAATAACCCATCAAATAACTTTGATTCTTAAGATTAAGATTCAAAAATAAACAAAGCGTATTAGCACATATAAGAATTTCTTTTAATTAACTTCAAGGTTTCTCAACTGAAATGCTTTGTCAGCTTACAATTACTAGCCCAACATTTTAGAATCAAATTGAAAAATAAAATAAAATGAAGAAGCAAAGCATACAAATTTACTAGTAAAACGTATTCTCATCTCCTGCCTCTGTTTTCTTTTTCTTTTTCTTGCTCAAAAACTCTGTAACTGATTCAAAGCTCAAAATCCAAAAACCCTTCAACCCATTAACCACAAACAACAAATTCCAACCTGAAATTGAAATCCTTACTATTGAGACAAGCAACCTGAAATCCCTTACAATAAACAGAAATGCCCAACAATTCGAATAAACCAAGCTTAGCTTTCTAACCTTAAATTGCCCTAAAATATCGAATCAACCAATCGACCAATTTTTTTTCGAAAACTCGTTTTTTTCACAACCCCCTTCTAGTGAAATACAAACAGAAAAGCAAAGAGATGAAATTCTCACAATAGAGGTGAGATTGAGGGAATAATAACCTTAGTTGTCTCAAATTGAGGAGAATAGCTAAACGAGAACTAGGAGACAGGGTTGGGGTGTAGTGTCTTAAGGTGTTTGCTGAGGGAAAGTGGAAAAGGGAAAGAATGGGAGGTTATGTTTTTTTTCTTATTCGGTGGAGGCTCTGTATTGCTATTCTTTAGATCAGGTGGGGAATGGCTATTACGGGAGGAGGCAAAATGGGAGATGAATGAAATTCTGTCGAATGGAGGATTCGGTGAACCAAACTAATGAATAGCTGCTTATCACCGAATCATCCAAGAATAGTTTGGCTATTCATGCCAACCAAACGTGCTGTAAGTAAGTTAGCAATTCGTATGTGAATGTGATCTCAAACCCCACATGTGCACAATTAGCAACTCTTTGCCACGCTAGCTTTTCTTCCATTCGAATAAGACAATTTAAACCCACGTGTACGATTCTTGATTCACTTGAGTTTCCCCACGATCTCTCTAGCACCCAACGTAGCATCCGTATCAACTACAGAACCAAATACAGAATCGAATCAAACATAGAATCAAAAATATTTTCTTTATTTTTAATAGGAAAGAAAATCTCTCTTAAATAGAAGCCAGTAGAATTTATTCTTAAAATAAATTTCCACTAATTTTTACCAAAATATCAATACTGAAAACTTTAGAGAAACTTGTGTTTTTCTCTTTCTGTTAATGTGAAAACGAAAATATCTTTTCAAAGAAACTGATAGAATTATTATTCCGAAAATTATATCTAATTCTTATAGAATAAAAGTCTCTTTATTTTTGGGCAGAATAACAATATCTAAAGTTGTGTTAATACCCCTAATATTGCTATCTATTTATAAGAAGGAAGGTAGAACCCTTATTTAATTGTAGAAGTTTATTTCAACTAGAAAATAAACTACTAGTCTAACTAGAAATATAGGTGGCAACAACCCTAACTATTTTTACTAGGTTTGTTGTCCACCCTTTTTTTACATAAAGGGGCTTTTATGCCTCTTCCATATCGGGTCCAATTACAAGTACTTCCCGGGCTTTTAACCCAGTACTTTATAATTTGGTCCAATCCAATATTTGTATTTCTATTTCCCAAATTAAACTTCAATATTTCCAATTGAATAATTTTTTCAACTCAATTCTAATTCCATTAAAATCATGGACTTTACCGTAAAAGATCTATAAGATATATTTAATATTTTCGTATTCAATGGTTCACTATGACCAAATGATTTATTTCTATTTTCGAACTTCATTTAGTTAGAAAACATAAATTCATTTTTCAAGTCATATTCATTTTTCATTTCATTTTAAAGAAAACACATTAATTTCCAAATGATTCCATTTCTCCATTTTCATTTTCATTTTGGAGAAAACTATAATCATTTCCAAATAATTTCTCATTTCTCTATTTTCAACCATTTCTGTTCATTTGATTCAATATACAATTCATTTCTAGTTTCAACGAGCTAGTGGAGGGACTGATTGGACATATGCAATTGAGGCTCAAATGCTTTTCGCCTATTAATTATAAGCTCATTTAGTCACAGAGTAATTCCACTATAGTATCGAGACTGAACTCTTCCTAATGGCATACCATTACAAAAGAAACTCGATCAATGCTCCTCCAATGACCTTGTCATAAGTGTGTTACCCTCATAGGATTTCCGTAATATTTTTGGGAATAATCCATTCTCCCAATATGGTCCTATTTAATCTCATGGTAACCATTACATCTTCCTTTATGAAAAGTTAATTATTATCAAATAATAATCAAGTCATTCATCACAAAAGACGAAACACTGGTGGCCATATTTACCTTTCATCAACCATGTAATGCCAATGAGAGGTTATCATTTACCCATGTCTCGGCTATGAATTCCATTATTGTGAATGGTGCTACCTAGTAGAAGCCGTACACCCAACGCACCAACTTTCGGTTCCTTATTTATTCGAATTCAAGCTTTTACTTACATCAAAGTGTATGAGTCACACATACATAGTCTGTCATCCACTCAGGATTTAGTTATGCCACACTATGAATATCACAAGTGAATAAATCTATAAACGAATTCAGGATCAATTCTTCTTGGGTCCAGTCTGATGTACTGTCAATCCAGTCGATCATATCTATGTCTCTATCTTCTAAGAGTCGTTCGCTCCAATGCCCAAGACGAGATATCTCCTCAACTGGACTTGATAGACGACATATAGTCTTTCAAATGGTTTCTTATTTCCGATTAGACTAAGGACATGTTTAGGTTCGTCTACTAATACAAGTTGTCTTTTCATATTCCAACCAACCACGTAATACCGCTTAGTATTAGTTTAAATATTGGAAACCAATGAGCAACATTTGCTTCTATTTTGCTTTGGGTGCAAAAATCATATGAGAATAATAATACAAAGTATATTAATTTTAATTAATGAATTTGTTTTATTAACTAATCTATTCGAAAAACTTACACGTTACAAATGAATACTATACTTAGGGTACCAGATCCAATAATATCTTTCTTTCTAAACCATTTGGTTCCACATAAGCCATTAGAAGCATCTCATCTTCCTCACCAAATTCTACATAGTTTGTTTCTATTTTTCAAGGCACTCATATTGGAAACGTCTAATTTTATGAAATTTGTAGCTTTTTACTATTGTTTTGTTGAAACTTGCTTGACTTTTCCCTCTTTTATAAGCACTACGACCACGACCTTTTCCTGTATCATATGTCAATTTCAAACCTACTCCTCTCCATGATGCCTTTGAAATTTATGTTCATGTACTATTAATGAGCTTTGTAATTCATCAATAGTGAGAGCATCAGTGCCTTTTGAGTCCTCAATAGAACAAATAACATAGTTAAACTTCTCAATTAAAGAGCGTAGAATTTTTTCTACCACTTTAACATCCTGCATATTTTCTTCATAAGTTTGCATCTTATTTTTCACTATCATGACCTTTGAGAAGTACTCTATCACTCAGTCATCGTTCTTTATCTTAAGTGTTTCAAATTCTCTGTGGAGAGCTTCAAGATGAGATCGCTTGACCTTTGCATTTCCTTCATATTTTTTCTTTATGGCATCCTCTATTTCTTTGGTAGTATTCTTGTTGAGAATGGTTTGTCTCATCATTCTTCTTTTGTTGTACATCTAACTAAGGTGTTTTTTTACTGGTTTAACATAGTCAGGATTTACCAACTCCCAATACTCATTAGAACGTAGAAAATTTTCCATTAATATGTTCCAATGATCATAGTGACCAGTGAGGAATAGCTGCTTGTATAAAGTTGTCAGAATTCATTTTTTAAGTTATTTTCTATGTTGCTGCTAGAATTTCTCAAGCCCTGAAGAGGTTCTAATACCAAAATTGTTGGGAACTTTAATCTAATATGAGACACAAGAACACAAGTAAACAACAAGCTAGACTTTTAATGACTTGAGTTTTACTGATGATGACCTTGGCTTATATAGTCATAAATAAGATCTTAATATAGAATAAAAACTACACACTCAAACCAAATCAAAGATAGAGAGAATAGTTCAAATACCAATATCCCTAAAGAATATGAACTTGTTCTAACAATAAGTTTTGCAAAAGACTTTCATAAATGTCGCTTTTTCTGCTGGTCGAAACAACCGGTGGTAACCCAAATCTAGATACTCGGGTGTTCCTTGAGGTCCGATCCAAACAAATTCTGATTTCGAGCCTCATTGGCCAAGTAAGCAAGGCTTTTGGACGATCGTGAAAATCGACGACGAGGATTCTTTTAGCTTCTGCAATGACTACAAGGGCTCCCACAACTCCATGACTTAAGCTCTCAATATCCCTACTTCATTGTGGAGTTTGATACCAATTTTATCCCTTCACTTGGTGACATCAATGGTAATCATGTTGGTGTTTATGTTAACTCCATTGTTTCTTTGGCTGCGGTTGATGTTTTGTCAAAAGGGTTTTGAGCTTCAAAGAGTGAAAATGATATCAACTTTGATTGAGTATGGGGACTAAGAGAAATTGATTTCAAGTATGGCTTAGTTATTCATCAAGTAAGCCTCAAGTCCTCCCATGGTGCCCAAATAGGCTTTTCCAAGAAATTTAAGAAATATATGTATAATAGTTGCTCAACAGTAGACTCTGCACTTATCTTTCGGCACTGATCAAAACATGGTCTAGCTCTCTGTCTTCACCAACCATGTGTATTGCTTTAGCTGCCCATGACCCAACCATGTGTATTGCTTTAGCTGCCCATTGACCCAACCATGTGTATTGCTTTAGCTGCCCATTGACCCAACCAGTGTATTGCTTTAGCTGCCCATTGACATTGACCTAAACCTCATTAAAGATGGTTCGACATTATGGTCTAACGATCTTTTTGTGTACCCAAATGACGTGGTCAACAAGTACAGTTAAAGAAATGGAAGTTTAAATGTAAAAGATTGTCATTTGTGGGACATTGACGAAAGCTTTCTAAGTGATTTAGCCTGGTAATAGATTGAACGAGCTCTTCCTTGAAGTTAAAGCTTGTTGGGCGATTAAGTTCATACCCAAAACACCACATATCTGTCGAATAATCGAAGCTTGGCCGTACTTTTAAACCCATTTGAGGAATAAAGATGAGATTCACAGTCTCTAAAAGAACGAAACCTTTTTGCTTTTTCATTGTTGTTGCTTTGCCAAATGGTTGACTCTGACGATTCCTTCACCACCAAAGCCTTGTTCTGGTAATTTCCAGTGAAGATCCGATGATATTTTTTGATGCGTTTTTCACAATTCACAACCAAAACCTAGGTTTGTGAAAAAAAAAGGTAAAACTTATATTAAGTTGATTGATAACTGTGCTTTTCGTTAGTGATTAACGAAATTTTTAATGGAGGATTACTTTACACAATTATCTTGATTAGAGTGATTAAATTAAGAAAAAAATTAAGTAATCAAAATCAAACAAATCATATTTTAAAGTGACTATGAGTATCATATTCATCCTCTTGTTTAATTTTAACAATCAAATGAATTTGGATCATAAGCTTCGTGGGTTGTTTTCAAGTTATGGTTTAATGGATCAAAAGCCTTTTGTTTTTGTTGAAATGAGAGCATCTTTTAATGGATCGAAAATTCAGCTCAGCCTTTGAGCTAACCACGATGTTAGCCATCTATTCATTT